>NC_061120.1:62327207-62340348 GCF_002878395.1 Capsicum annuum
TAATTGTGACTTAAGTGATGGATTCATGTTTTACCCTTATGTTCAAATTACTCCCATGCTATTGATGTGCAATGTAGATGTTTGTTGAAATGCTCATGATGCTAGAATATGGAATTCTGACATTGACTATATGCATTCCTACCATGTACAAGATTATGATAACCATGTACTTCATGAAATCTCCAACTTATTGTATTATGGATTGTTGATGTTAGTCATGTATTCAAGAGTGTCATGCCTTATCAGTTTCTTTCTATCGAGTCCTAGGGGTACTTGTACCCAAAAAATATAGTTGTGTGCCTAGAGACAGTTTCATGTTTTCAAGATACTCTCAATCAATCCATGAATCATAAAACTCAGTCAGTCATATGACTCAGGAAAACTCAGTAACCCCAATAATCTCAGAAAGCTCAGTAATTCAGTAAATCTTAGTAGTATTCCATCAGTCACGAAACCCAAGAAACTCAGTCCAGTATAGTTTTGTTAATTATGTTCAGTGTCTATTCAGGTGGGAGTAGGATTTAGCGCCGAGTGAACCCAAGGATGGGAACTCACCTGGTATTAGAAGGTGTGATTCTTAGAAGCAGTCCTTGCACTCCAAAACTACATAGCTAACGTAGGTTGAGACATCAAACCTACTATTTTGAGGGTAGATGAGGTGGCTTAACCTGCTATATGAGGGTCTCATCGTTCTCCTTTGAGTACCTGCTATATGAGGGATCACTCACAGCTTGTCCTTACCAATGGCGCGATATTGACACCCTTCTAATTGGGGTTACAGATTGGACCCCAACACAGCTATATTTCTTTATTTCGGGCATATTGGTTAGATGACTACTTCCCACAATCTCAGTCTCAAATTTAGTCTCAGTAATAGAACTCAATTCAGTTCTATATATAATTAGGACTATCAGATATAGTCTTCTAGTTCAGTTTAGAACTCAAATAGTTATTCAGATTCAGGGCTGTCAAATACAGTCACTCAGTCCTGTAAAGAACTCAGATAGTTTTTGAGTATCAGTATACTCAGTTATCAGTTATCAGTAATATAGTACCAGTAACCTCAAATATCGGTTACCTGTAAACTCCGTAATTCATATCATCAATAGACTCAGTTATTCAGTATCCTAGTATTACTAAACTCAGATGTTACTACATCAGTATTCAGTATTGCTAACCCAGTTCCAGTTTATGCATTCACCCATGTATTTCTCACGTGTTCATGTTTATGTCATCAGTCAGTTATTATTGTTCATGCATATGAACCATTGCATTCAGCTAACCTCACTTGCATACTAATATATTCAATCTTAATAACGCATTTGTGCTATATTATTTTATACTATAGGTTTAGAAGCCCTAGCTCTCGAGCATCCTTAGTAGATCAGACATTCAGCAGCCAGACTAGCATTACGTTCTCATCATTCGAGGATAGCATGATTATTTTATTACTTTAGTATTTTAGTAGTTTGGAGGTAGTTGGGGACATTCCCATCAAATCCAAAAATTTTAGAAAATTTAGATGCTTTCAGACTACAGCATGTTTCAGACAGTTTATTTCAATTTTATGTTTTGTTATACCACATTACAGACATTGTTTTGTATTCAGTATTAGATCAGTTTTGAACCTTTTGGCCTTACAGCTTATATTCTGCATATTTATAGTATATTATTCAGTGCTCAGTTACAAATATTAGTCATGGGTTAGCTTGTGGTCCTTCAGGATCTTGAGCACCGTGTAGCATTTTGGGTACCGGATTCGGAGCGTTACATCATTAAATCCATAAAAGCCATCGGTGTATTAGTGTAATACCCCAAAAAATCCAGACCAATATTAGAGCCATGTACCAAGCTCATGTATAGTACATCATGGTTATTTTATATTTTTATAAGTAGGTTAGATGTATATTAAGGCTTCAAATAACTCACAGCTATCAGACGAATCAAAAAATTCCTCACCGGTCGAATTCTTGAGAAAGATATTGCCATAGTCAGATTCAAACGAGCATATATATCATTATACTTGGAATTTTTGAGATAATTACCTATCAAGAGATAGATAATTGAATTATCTTTCCAACGATACCAATTTATCCTAAATCTGATATCGGAGCAAAGAGTTATTCCTATTTTACTCCAGCATGTCAGGCTAGAAACTGTGTGAGGACATTCGTGGTAGCTTACCACATTTGTGATGCCCTACCATGAAGGTCGTCAGCCTTAGGTAGAATCCAACTCCTATGTGATGATATTCATGGTATATTACCACATTTTGATTCCCCACCATGAAGGTCGTCAGCCTTAGGCAGAAACCAACTCCTAAGTGACGACATTCGTGGTAGCTTACCATATTTGTGACGCCCTACCACAAAGGTCGTCAGCCTTAGGCAGAAACCAGATCCTAAGTGACGAAATTCATGGTAGCTTACCTTATTTGTGATGCCCTATCATGAAGGTCATCATACTTAGGCAGAAACCATCAGTTCCATCTCCTGTGTGACGACATTTTTGACGGCTTACCATACTTTTGACGCCTTGTCACAAATGTCGTCAGCATGATTTTCAGCAACTGGAAATTTATTTCATAAGGGTATTTTGGTTTTTTCCCTTCACTTTCCACGACTTATAACCCTCAAGGAACGTATTATCTTCCATTCTCTTTCGTTAAAACATCTTAAAAACCCTCTCTTACACTTTCAACCACAAGATTAAGGTTTTCTCTCAAGATCATCTCCTCAAGAACAAGAGCATTCTTTCCTAAAGGGGTTAAACCCTAGTCAAGAAAAATTAAGGATTTAAGGTATGCATAGTGTTCATCTTTGGATTTAATTTGTTCATAGAGTTGAAGAACCATCTTTTTAAATGTTATTTTGTAAACTTTTGTGGTGATATAAGCATGTACACGTTGATGATTGTTGTTCAAGTTTCAAGATGATATCTAAGGATGTTTTCATGGAATATATGTGATTGTTGGTTGAAAATCATGAACTTTGGATGGGTTGAACTAATGCAAGTATGAAATCCACCTATGCCTTATAGAATGCATGTAAGGTGTTTGATAAAATGGCTAGGATGTTAGAAGTTAATATTTACATGATTTCAAGATATCTAGATGATAATTCCATGTTAGCGATACATTTCAATATGAATGACCATGCTATTTATGTATTCTTATGGTGATGGCATGAAGTATGTATGATGATGGAAATATGAATTTTGTGTGAGAATTATATCCATGCTTTCACTACCATGTTTGAGGTGTTGATTAAATACATGAAGTATACTATCCCCTACTTATGATATAGTGAATTGTGGACTCCAATCTTGTGATCAAGTTATGTCATGTGTGTCAGTTTTCTTCTATCGAGTCCTGGGGGTATTCGTACCCAAAAAATATAGTTGTGTGCCTAGATCCATGTCATGTTATCACAATAATCTCAGTCAAGCTATAATCTATAGAACTCAGTCAGTCATGTAACTCAGGAAACCTCAGAAATCTCATGATCCCAGTTAATTCTCAGATAATAGTACTACTCCGTCAGTCAACAGAAGTTAGTTAATTTGTCCATGTACAGTTAGTTGAATCATGTTTAGTCTCTTCAGATGGGAGTAGGAGTTAGCACCGAGTGAACCCAAGGATGGGAACTCACCTGTATATGAGGGTGTGATTCTTAGTAGTCATCCTTGCATTCCAAAACTATGTAGCCAACATAGGTTGAGACATCGCAGCCTGTTATATAAGGGTAGATGAGGTGGCTTAACCTGTTATATAAGGGTTCCCACCATTCTCACTAGAGTTACCTGTTATATGATGGTTGCTCACATGTTGTCCTTACCAGTGGCGCGGTATTGACACCCTTCCAGTCAGGGCAGAGATTGGACCCCATCTTAGCCATAATGGCACATATGGGGCATATTGGTTAAAAAACTACCTCCCACAGTTTCAGTATCAGTCTCAGTAAAAGAACTCAGACAGTTCTTCAAATATCAGTATACCAGGACTATTAGATATGGTCAAATTCAGTTATAGCATGGAACTCAGAGAGTTCAACCAGATTCAGGGCTGTCAAATACAGTCATCCATGTTATCAGAACTACGGTTCCATCCATGTATTAGCATACAGATTTAGCCATCACGTACTCACGATCTTAGTTACTATATATGTATATTTGTACTCTTATGTTCATATCAGTTAGTCAGTAGTATTATTTATGCATGTAAACCCTTGCATTCGCCTACCTCACTCGTATACTCATTACTCCAGTTGTACTGACACATTTGTGCTATGGTGCTTTTTTTCATGTTACACCATAGGTTCAGAGGAACGAGTCCTAGACCAGCAGTAGCAGTCGCATTCAACATATAGAGTTGCAGTGAGTCCTCTTCATTCGAGGATGACATTATTTGATTTATTCGTTTATTTCTTCATTTCAGTTTTACGGAGTTAGTTGGAGACATATTCCTTCAACTCCTTGTTTCAGACAGTACTTAGAGGCTTTCGGATTTACGCTCAGATTTACCTTTCAGATTTAGTTTTCAGTTGTTTTGGGTATCTTTCACCCACACGGATGTTACTATTTTACAGATTCTTTATTCAGTTGAACCTTATGGCCTACATGTTCATATTTTCCATATTATTACATTATATATTGCAGTGCATAGGTACAGATATCATCCATGGGTTAGCTTGTGGTCCTTCGGGGTCATAAGCCCTGTGTAGCATTCCGGTTCAGAAAATCAGTGTGTTACAATTAGTCAAGCCAAATGACATAACCAAGAACTCAAAGTGCCCATACTAAATACGTTAGGGATATCCTCTTCTCTAGTTTTAAGTTGATGATACCCAGACCAAAGGTCTATCTTATAAAAGAACTTGGCACCTTGCAACTGATCAAACAAATCATCTTTCCTTGAAAGAGGATACTTGTTCTTGACTATTACCTTATTCAACTGCCGATATTCAATGCACATCCGAAGGGAACGATTCTTCTTGAGCACAAAAAACACTGGTGCACCCCACGGGGATACACTAGGACGAATAAACCCCTTATCCAGAAGATCCTTAAGTTTCTCCTTGAATTCCCTCAACTCAGCCAGAGCCATTCTTTAAGGAGGGAATAGATATTGGACGAGTGTCCGAAACGAAATCAATACCAAACTTCAATTTCCCTATCCGGAGGAACACCAAGAAGATCATTTAGAAAGACCTCAGAAAACTTACTTACCACCGAAACTGAATGAAAAGACAGACCCTATGAGTTAAAATCTATAACCTAGACCAAGTGATAAAGATACCCTTTAGAGATTAATCTCTTAGCTCTATGATAAGTAATAAACCTTCCCCTAGGAGCTAAGGAACCACCGTCCCATTCTATAATTGGTTCACCAGGGAACCTAAAGACAACCTTACGAGTCTGATAATCTAATGTTGCGTAACAAGAGTGTAACTAATCCATCCCCAGAATAATGTCAAAATCCATGATATCTAGCTTAAGCTGATCTGCCGAGGTCTGCTTGCTGCCAACAGATATCACACATCCCCTATAGAATATTTTAGCAATAACCAAATCACTTACTAGAGAAGACATAGGGAAAAAAATCCAAAACAACCTTAGGATCAAAACCAAAACATATAGCCACATATGGGGTCACATAGGTAAGAGTGGACCCCAGATCAAGCAGACAATACACATCATGAGAATAGAGTTATAATATACCAGTAATGACATCATGTGATGCCTCAGATTTCTATCGAGATGCAAGGGCATACAACATATTTCGGCCAGTGTTGGTACCAAAAATAGGAGCAGACGCCGAAGCAGCACCACTAGATGCAGAAGCAGAAGATAAAGAAATCGGAGCTTTGAACCCTCTGAAGCACACTTACCAATCAGATAGTTTCTGAGCATATGGCCTGGCTGACCATATTTAAAACACTTATCCCTCCATTCATCACAAAATCTGATGAAGATGACTATAGAATCGGCAAGGAGGACATGAAGAAACTGACTGAGCCCCACTCGCCTGAGATTGGACACCTTATGCCCAAAAAGTATCACCACCTTATGGATGCCTGTCACCCGACTGCTTCAGTTAAGGATGCTAGCAGTACAAAAAGAACCAAAACTCCCCCACTTCTTCTTCAACCATTTACCACCATCCCAACCACCCTACTACTGAGCACCACCCTGCTCAGAGAACTTGCTCCTCTTACCATGCCTTTTCCTAAACTTTACCTTTTTTCTCTTTTCATCCTTCACCTATTGCATTTGGACAACCAACCTCAAAATATCCATATCCTTAATCAGCAAAATAGTCTTACTTTCAAGGGTCAAATTCGATATAGCCCAGAAGTGAACTTTCTCATCCTCACTCTTATATCAGACACCAAGTCTGGAGCATACCTTGACAGCTGATGAAACTTCAAGGCATATTTCTTAACAGACATTCTTACGTGCTTAAGATTCACAAACTTCTCCAGCTTCTCTTACCTCAGCTCCTAAGGAAAGAAGCAATCCAGAAAAGTATTAGAAAAGGCCTCTCATAATAACAACTCCTCAACATCATCTCTATCTCTATTCCACTCCTCGTACCATTGATACACAATATCTTTGAGCTGATAAGCTACAAATTTTACCCCTTCCACATTCGTGGCCTATATCACCTTGAAGATTTTCTCTATTTCATCCAAGAAAGCCTGAGGATCCTCTTCCACCTTTACTCTAGTAAAAGTAGGAGGATTCATCTTCAAAAAATTCCCAACCCTTGTGGCCTTAGCAGATAAAATACCAAATGCATCCCGCTAAGTCTGAGCAGAAACCAACTAAGCAATAATATGAATTGATTAGTAAAATTCCATATTAGTCACCTCACCTTGAGGAGGACTACTAGTAATTGGGGGAACTAAAGAACAATTAGGGATAGGATTTTGAGATCGAGTGCCAACTCGAGGTGTAGGGCGTACGCTATCAGCACGTCCCCATATGGGACAAAAGAATTTCCTTGTATTCCAAATCATCGAGGCATAATCTTAAAAGTGAACAAACAAGGATTAGAGGAAATTCTAGGACTTGGACTCCAATATTGAAATAGAATACCAAGAAAGTAAAACATTCCTAAATGCCTTGTAACCTCTCTCTTATGAGTGTGGTGCACTACATACCCCTAAAAAGACTCTATTAAACGGCTTTATGGAATCCCAATTGACCATGAACCTAAAACTCTAATACCAAATTAACACAACCCAAACTAGGGCCTTGTCATAATGGGTATCCCAAGTCCAACTAGGACTAGAGACAACCCCCCGTTACCCAACCCAACCGACCTAAGCACATCCTAAGTCAGATGAATTTTGAACATCTAAAAAGATAGTGTTACTACATAATCTAAGACTTTGGGATAGGTTTATATCTGTGACCACCCAAATGAATCCAAACATCCAATACCTAACCGATAACTAATACCAACCAAACCATAACCATACGAGTTACATAATAATTATATAATCCCAAAATAAAAAAGGATGGAACAATGAGAAATTTAGTCCTATGGTATGAGCCCCAATACCAATGCCAATTCCAAGGCTTACACCAATATCAATTCCACTCATACTAACCTATAGTAGTTCCACAAAAGCCTTTAACCAAAAGAATACCAAAATTTGGTTGGGACATGCCCCAACCATAGCCAAAACTAATATCCATAAAAAAAACAAAGTATGAAATAATATCCATGAAATAGAGCCTTTCAGAAAGATGTAAGCTCCCACTTCAATCCAATAGCGGATATCGAAGTCCGATCACTAAGCAGGAGGAGTAGAACAATTAATTCCTACATTGCATGGGGATACAGCAGCTCGAAGATAGGTTAGCGGGTGAACACTAGCATAAACTCAAGATAAGGATAAAATAATCGCATTTTGTAAAACCAAGTAAACCATCCATCTATATACAAACCATACACATATATATAACTGTGTCGGGAAAGGGAACCAGGTTTAGCATAAATTTAAAGCCATTAACCTAGGTATGTGTAGATTAACCATCCTTAACCACCCACGGTCTATATGGGTCCAGTGTAACCCCCTAAATAGGCCCCGATGTATGTAGCCACATGAACCGGAGATACCATAAGTGTAAAAGATTCCCAAGTACCCTCCACCCTCTATGATACATATGTACAGTGTACTTAGAGGATTCTCGTGTACCTTGCAGTATCATACAAGGTCGCCATGACCTACCCCATATGTCGGTAAACATGAGCTTCTAGTGTGCATCCATTGGACTCCTACCTTTACGGTTAGCTATCACACCCCACCTTTATTGCCAAATTAAAACTATTTCTAACCAAATCATTGTTACTAACCAAGGCTATACATAGTGGTATCGTAATACCGACTATAACTTGCAAGTATTATCCTTAACCAAACCTTTTAGAGATCAAGGGATTCCCATGTACCCATATATCACATTATCCAATTAACTTGGGGGAGTCCCATGTACCCCACAAGTGTTCCATTATTATGATTACTTGGGGGATTCCATTGTACCCCCACGAGAATGATTGTTAAAACCTAAACCATTTTATTTTGACCATTTTAAACCATTTAACCTTTTAGGTTTCCATTACCAATTTTAAACCATGCATAAGTTCCATTAATAAAAATCCAACAATGTAGTGAAAACATTCTCATATGCATTTTATCAAACATATTAGGGGCATAGTATTTTCAAAACCAAAGCCAATTACCAAATAACCATTCCCATGCAATCAATTATCCAAAACCACCATTAAAGCATATAAAAGCATAATTAAAACATAGGAAAACCATAAGCAAGCATTTATAACCAAAACCCCCAAATTATATTTGAAAACCCAAAGCCATACAATAATCAAACCATGAAAACATTGTATAAAACCATGCCTTTAGTTGGAACTATCTATAAGGGAAGACAACATGCCTTAAACTAAGAAAATAATGGAGAGAAATCACCAATACAAGCCCTAAATTAATAATTAAGATAAAACCCCAGCTTTCCTTGCCCAAGAACTTTAGAGAGGATTAGAGAGCATTTTTCTAAGTATTAAAGAATAGAATAATAGGGAAAATAACCTCTCAAGTGAGTTAAAAGACATGGGGCCTCATTAGGTTAAGTGGGGAAATATCCAGATTGCCCTTACTTAAACTGCACCAAAATTCTGTCAGAGGGATACAACTATCTATCCCAACCATACCCTCCAATACGAGTGGTACCCACCACTCGTACCCAAGGTTATCTCCCTTTGATCTAATAATGTCCAAGGTATGACTCACCCTAAACCATATCATACCCCTGGAAAAATAGAAACTATAGAGAATGGAACACTGTACACCATACAAGTCCATGGTATAACTCGTACCTAGGCTTACGGCTCATGGTGAGCCACTTGTACTCAGATCCAACTTAGTATATCGGGGCTAAGATTAAGTGAGATAATGACCCAAACCAAACAACCTGTGTCCACCGATATAACTCATACCACCCAAATTGTACCCATTCTAGAAACCAAATCCAACTCACCAACTAACACTAGTCAGCATACAACTAACCCAGAGCACTTGTATCCAGTGTACAAGTCGTTTCCCCCAGTCGAATCCTGTTCAGAGACTAAAAATCAAGGAAATTTCTAAGGGCCCAAAACTCAGGGTGTTTCAAAAACTCAATTGAAATTTTCATGACACGGTCATATGTATAAAACTGCGAAGTCCTAGCTAATATGATAAAATTTAAAGGAATTACTAAAGATAAAATATGAGTTTCCTCCGAGTCTCTTTATCATAACTTCTAATAACAATGAAGAGGAAGAATTTTAGGCATGATCTGAGTATGGAATTAGAGTAAAGAATTGCAACATGGCTACCACTCTATAACAAGGAATAATATAGGCATATATAACAAAAGAAAGAACATGATTACTATGCTTTAGGCAATGCAAATATTAACTTTCAAGCTTAACAACACTTCTCAAACACTCTCCCCAATTATACTTTTCCACTTCAATACTACACTTCATTTAATGCAACTTATAATATTCACATGGATATTGATGACTCCTTCTACCAAAGTCTAAGTTGAACTACATAGTCTTACCATGTTCAATCCTAACTGAAAGTCACAAGGTACTATGCATAACATCATAATACTAGTCTAAACCATGGGATTAAATATCATGTGTCTTTTTATAGCTCTCATCTCAAGAATAACACTCCTTACCACTTCAATAACTAACTCCAAGCTTTTATTAGGAATTCACTAACACGAAATTCATTCATCTACTTATATAAAAATATGACATTCAATCCTATTATAATAACCATATAAGAACTTCTAGGAAACCAACCCACCTAGGAATTTTTTTCTTATATTCTCTAATAACTCTATCAATAACAATTTTCATGAATTATTTCCAAAATCACACAAAATTTCTCAACTAAATATGACATATACCCAAGCTTTGCCCTCAATATTCCTTCATACTTATAGCCCTTGATAAGAAAAACATTCAATAAATTTTTCCCCAATAAGAAACATCTACTCTCTCCCATCTAAACCATTGTTTATCCATTTTCATCACCACTATCTTAAAATTAGGAGAGGTCACTAAATGGCTAGAACATGAGGGCCTAAAGTATAAAGAATACCATAAATAACTTTGACACTTAACGGAGGCCTGGGGAATAGAGTATCAAAGGCATGGATATATTAGAGAGATCTAAACTAAGGACATACATAAGGTAATAAGAATTTCACTAGTCATTAAAGGTGTACCACAAGTTCTAATAACTGAGTATACTCTGAAAGATGGGTTTATATTTATCATAAGTTACTTAACATAAGACTAGAATTCATTTATGAGGGATGACTCAGATCACAGAGTGAAGTTGTTACTTCTTTTACTAGGAGCTGAGCATGAACACGAATATGCATGATGTGTAGAAGCATTTGTCACAAGGGTGGCTTTATCACACAAGACATAGATAGGGTGCTATAATAATTGAAATCCAAGGAAAGGAATATGCTAGAGTAAGAATGGATCACTATCTCATCATAACTTTTATTGACTTACATCACTATCTAATTCTCAAAACTTGATCTGGTTATTCACCCTATAATTTCCCTCTTAGATTAAAGATGGTATTCTAAGCTTATGGGCCTATTCCATATCATCAAGACTCAACAATAATTTCTTTACTCTAATGGTCTATGGATTAATGTTCAACTCACCAAGATAAACTATATTTAAAAATACTAACTTTATTCTTGGAAACTTTCTTCATATATACCTCCCTTAACTTTCTCTTACTTCAATAATAATCATCACATACTTACACCCTTTTTGCTAAACATACCCACCTCACTAAATACATAATCTGCCCTTCTCTTCTTAGTTTACTAATATCGCACCTGTAAGCTTATATTTTCCCCAAGACATGAGAATTAGTATTACACTAAAAGACCCAACATCAATAACTTATAACCCATAACCTAGCTACTAAGAACACCATGTACTATATAGTGTACATACATATTCTTCTTTTATGGACATACTAATCTATCTTATGACCACATAATACACTATACATCTCTTTATTCATATGATACTGTCTAAACCTACCAATCTTCAAACCACTCTATAAATGGTACACTCTTATAATCACACTTATAATATTGGGGTTAATCTATCATAAAATTTTGAGAATGGGTCTGAGAGCATAACACACCTTGGCTTAAAGGAATAACTTGCATGAATGAGAATAGATGCTTTTGAATAAATTGACTTAAAATGAATTGAATGGCTCCTCTCAAGCCTTTTGTGCAGTTTTTAAAGTTACTTAAAGTAAATCAGAGAGCATCATATCAAGAGGAATTACAATTTACTACTTACGTTATCTCAAAGATGAGCCATAGTTAGAATATTTTGGAGTGACACACGAATCAATGTAAGTATCTAATAGGACAACTATACTGCACGATCTAAAGTATGAAAGAAAAGAGACATTTCACAAATACCCAATAGCCTCTCAAAGAAAAGTGCAATCATGTTTGTACTATTCTACAAGACTACTAGACACAGCTTCACAGACACCCTAGAAAACTTAAACTCTTTGCTCTAATAACAAGTTTTTAACACCTCGAGAATACCCCCTAAACATCACACAGTGCTTAAAACTGAAAGTGATCCTAAGCTAACCATGAAATTGGCATCATTCGTGAGTAACTAAATAAATTATATAAAACTGGAAACAATAAGTGGAAAAGATATCATTAGTTGAACTTGTTCAGTACAATACTAATTAAAAATATTTACATCATTAGATTATACAAAATAGAACTAAAATTGAATACATCAACTTTGATTGACTATCGATGAAGCCTCTTCTAATATTGACTATAGGTAGCTGTGACATGAACCCCAACTACCTCTAATCAATATGACTGAATAAAATAAAATACTGAATATACAAATTGACTGGAGTTCCAAAATAAAGAGAACTCATCACCTGTTGGCTAGAAACTGTGAACTACCTGATCATTATGTTGTAGGCTACAACTAGCACCTACATTACAAAATAACATAGCCACACAGACATATATATGGTTAGTACTTCTAGAATGTACTAGTATGTGGATGTGAATGCAATAAGTAAAAACTGATACATGCCATAACTAAAAACATACATGGTAAGTGTACATAGACTCACCAAGATAATGAAATAAAATAAAACTTAAAATGTCATAAAACATTAATAATAAAGCATAATTTGATAAACTAGGTAAGTCACTACACTTAGTTTCTGAAACTATCTTTTCTATGGGAGATTCTTAAAATCAACATAAACCATGTGAGCTAGCATAAAGTCCAATATTTCACCCATGTTGAGGAGGGTTGTTCTATCCTTGCCATCAGTATAGAGTCTGCACTGAATTGGAGTAATCACTTAATTAAGCCTCTTAAGGTGGAGACACTCTCTGGCGAGGCCCCTAAACCTATGGTGACACGTAGTTTCTAGGAAGTAGGATGTGATAACCCATATTCCCCTCTCGGTGCTCAATACTACTCCTAAAATATATATGGGTACTCATAATATATGAAATTCAC
>NC_061120.1:62343348-62517586 GCF_002878395.1 Capsicum annuum
GTGAATTTCATATCATGTCTAAGATCATAAGATAAAAAAAATCTAAATCATACTATAATAATCTAAAATT
The DNA here is from genome assembly GCF_002878395.1 of Capsicum annuum. Classification (NCBI taxonomy): domain Eukaryota; kingdom Viridiplantae; phylum Streptophyta; class Magnoliopsida; order Solanales; family Solanaceae; genus Capsicum; species Capsicum annuum. The sequence continues at coordinate 62,343,419 of NC_061120.1, forward strand.
TGATAAGTAAGTCTAAACTTCTTGTAAACTAAGAGAATCATGTTAAAATCATATAATTTTACTTGTAAACTGACTGAATCATGCTGAAAATTATGTATATTTATCAACTTATGAATCCTCATGTCAAAACACTAAAAGTCATCTCATAATATCAATTTCATGGATAAAAACATAAGTAAATATGAAATTTTATGTTAAACAAAGTGCAACTCATGAGGAAATATCATAATCTCAAAGCATATGAAAAGTGGATATGAACGCTAGTTATCAATTTCTTAAAAACATAAGTAAAAACCAAACTTTTTAGCACAAGGATAGAACAATATCCTTGTTCAAACACCACATACCTGAATTTGATCAATTTTTCTTGAGAGAAACTTGAATTGGAGCCTTGATGAGTTTTTATTGAGAGAAACTTGAATTGGAGCCTTGAAAGTTGAACTTATGAAAGAAACCCTAATTTTGTTTCTCTTGAGAGTGAAGAGGATAATGAGCATTGAAAACTAACCAATGATAAGTAAAGAATATTTATTAAGTGATTTAAGTTGGGGCGAAGGAGTTTGGAGTGAGGAAAAGAACAAACTACCTCTAAGAAAACTAAATAAATTGCAAAAATTCTCAGTTGATGATGGAAGTTGATAACCCATCAAATAGCTGATGACTCGTCAACTCAGGTCATCAATATCTAGGTGATGTTTTGTCTTTACTGGTTAAGATTGATGATGGGAGTTGATGTCTCATCAATTCATGTCATCAATCTCTAGCCATTTTTGGTCTTTATTGGTAAAGGTTGACGACGGGAGTTGACATCCTATTATCCAGTTGATGGCTAGTCAACTCAGGTCATCAATCCATGACAGATAGACACTTTCAGGTAAATTAGCATAACTTTCTATGCTAATATCGGATTAAGGTAAAGTCATATGAGTTTGAAAGAAGACTCAAAGACCTTTTATTTATTGGGTATTGAGCTCCAAAACTCTGTATATTGTAGACGTTATACTCATTTAAAATAGACCCTTGCAGGCTCGAATACTAAAACTCAATCGATAATAAATGTTCTCAGCTCAACTTTATGTTAAGTTCTTCCTATGACCATTATTCACATTGTAAACACTTTAAACAGAAGGTGAATGGTCATCACACTTATCTATGGTTTAAAATAATCACTTTTGGGCATTTATACCTATGACAGATGGTTAGAAACTTGGCAAGAAGTTTGTAGGATATTACACTTTATAAAAAAAATAAAGAAAATTACTAAAATTATGTATATAACTATAGTAGAGAGTGTGGAGTTGGCATTATACTAGTTGTCCAATGTTTCTCATGATTTTTTTTAACTAGTGGAAAGAATATAGAGGTGACAATACAGGTCTGATGGATTGAAATATATTTGAGGAAGTTTTTCTTGATAGGTTCTTTCCTTGTGAGATGAAGGAAGCTAAAGTAGAGGAGTTTATTAATCTTAAGCAAGGTACCATGTTAGTGAAGGAATACTTTCTCAAATTCACCCAAAATCCAAATTATTCTCCAGTAATGATGGTGGAACAAAGAGCCCATATAAGTAAGTTTGTTATTGGTATTTCTAAATTAGTGATCAAGGATTGTAGGACTACCAAGATGATTAGAGACATGGATATTTCTCAAATGATGAGCCATGCTAAGCAAATTGAGATAGAAAAGTTGAATAAATAGAAGAGGGAAACCAAAAAGGCTAGGACTGGAAAATTTGAGTACAGTCAACACAGTTCAAGCAAGGGAAATCATTCATTATTTTAGAACCATTTATCAGCCCCTGCACTAGATTTATCTAGTGACCTCGCACCCAAGTCTAAGCAAGAGTAGCGAGGAAGAGCACCAAGTTAGGTTGTAGGATAGTATTATTGGGGGACATACCCATCCAATTTTTAAGAAGTATGGTAGGAATCATACTACTAAGTGTTTCGTTGGTAGAGATGGTTGTTTTAGGTGTGGTACCAGACCATCAATTGAAGGATCACCTATCTACCAAATAGAGTAGGGGAGATGATCATACTCAAATGCAAACTATTTTTTTAGTAGCTCATACTGGTCTCCCAATATAGAAGCAAGGTGCTTCATCTAGTGTAGGAGGTGATCAACACCAAAATTGGTTTTAATGTGCTTTCTTCTTGACAAAAGTAGGAGAGCTCCCAAATATGGTCATTGGTATACTTCATGTCTTTATTATTATTGCTTATGTGGTGTTAGGTTTGGGGTCAAATATTTCTTTTGTAACCTTATTTATTGTTATGAACTTTGGTGTTATCCCTAAGAGTCTTTCTAAACCTTTTTAATTTTCCACCCCTATTAGAGAGTCAGTTGTTACTAAAAGAGTCTACAGAAATTACCCTAGTATAATCCTTCATAGCGTCACCTTAGCAGATTTAATAGAGTTAGGATGATCAATTTTGATAGCATTCTTGGCATGGATTGGCTCCATTCATACTATGCCTCACTAGATTATTGAACCCAATTGTGAAATTCTAGTTTTTCTAATAAGTCAATCCTCAAGTGGAAAGGTAGTTTGATGGTACCCAAAGGTTGTTTTAAATCCTATCTTAAATCTAGAAAAATGATTGCTAAAGGGTATATACATCATTTAGTTTTGGTTAAGTATTCTAGGCTTGAGACACCAAACCTCTAGTCAATTCCTACAATTAATGAGTTTCTTGAAGTCTCTGTAGAGGATCTACCTGGAGCTCTTCTTGTTAGGGAGATTGAATTTTGAATTGACCTTTTTCCTGATACCCAGCCCATTTTTATCCCTTTTTATAGAATAGCTCCAATGGAGCTCAAGAATATAAGAGAGAAGCTCAAAGATCTCTTAGATAAGGGTTTCATTAGGCCCAGTATTTCTCTATGGGGTTCTTTAGTCTTATTAATGCAAAAGAAGAATAGTACTCTCATAATGTGTATAGACTATAAACAGTTGAACAAGGTCCCATAAAGAATAAGTATCCTAGCCCCAGAATTGATGACCTATTTAACCAACTTTAGGTGATTGTTGTTTTTCAAAAATTGACCTTCGGTCACGATATAAACAACTGAATTCAGAGAGTGTGACATCCTAAAGAGTATTTTAAGAACGGGTATGGTTACTTTAAGTTTGTGGTTATGTCTTTTGGACTAACAAATGCTCATGCAGTTTTTATGGATATTCAGGAAATATATAGACATGTTTAATTCTCTTCATTAATGACATACTTGTGTATTCATAGAGTAAGGAGGAATATGCATACTATTTGAGAATAGTGTTATAGGACCTAAAGGATCATCAGTTGTTTGTGAAATTTAGTAAGTGTGAATTTTGGTTAAAGTTTTTTGCATTTCTAGGACATGTAATTTTAGGTGAAGATTCTCATGTAGACCCTCAAAAATAGATGTAATGAGGAATTGGTTTAGGCCCATTACTTATATCCCATATTAGGAGCTTTCTGGGCTTAGTTGGCTACTATAGTAGATTTGTTGAGGGTTTTTCTTCAATTATTGCATCGTTCACCAATATGATACAGAAGAAGGTAAAGTTCCAATAATCAAATAGGTGTGAGAAAAGTTTTCAAGTATTGAAGGATAAGTTGACTTCAACACCGGTGTTAGATTTTCCAAAAAAATTTGATAGATTTGATAGACATTTTCACCGATCATAAAAATCTTTTATATTTGTTTAGTCAGAAGGAGTTAAATTTTTTCTAGAGAAGGTGGTGACTATGATATAAATATGCTCTACTATCTAGGTAAAGAAAATATGGTACTCTGAGTAGATTGTCTATGGGTAATGTAGCCCATGTAGCATATGAGAAAAAGGAGATAGCTAAAGAGGTGCATAGACTAGACCAATTAGGGGTTCATTTGATTAATTTAGATAATGGTGGATGATGATACAAAATGATTCAGAATCATCCCTAGTGGTTAAGTAATGGACAAATAGCATGATGACCCCATACTAAGTCAGTTGATTGATATAGTGCATCAATAGAAAGAGGATATTTTCTCCCTAGGGGGAGATGGTGCACTTCATTATCAGGGCCACTTTTGTATCCATTTTTGATGTATTGAGATATTGGATGTTATTTGAAGCTCATAGCTCCAAGTATTTGATCTATCCAGGTTCCACCAAGATGTACCACGAGCTACGAGAAGTCTATTAGTGGAATTCTATGAATAGAAACATAGTAGAGTTTGTGTCTAAGAGTCCTGATTGTCAAGTAAAATTTGAGCACTAAAGGCCAGAATGAATGGTTTAGGATGTCAACATACCCACTTAGAAGTTGGAGGTTATCAATAAGGATTTTATCATGGGGATTCCCCGTACTAGGCGTCAATATAACTAGATTAGGGTCATTATGGACCAAATGACTAAGTCGGATCACTTTTTGCTAGTCAAAACCTTAGATACGGCTAAGGATTATGAAAAATGGTACATCCATGAGTTAGTCACACTTCATGGGGTTCCCTTATCCATTATCCCAGACCGAAGTACTCAGTTCATCTCACAATGTTGGTAATTATTTTATAAGGCACTTAGCATGAAAGTGAAACTTAGTAATATTTTCCATCCCTAGACTAATGGTCAGGCTGAGTGTACTATCCAAATATAGAATACATATTGAGAGAATGTGATTGACTTTAATGGAAATTTGGATGATTACTTTCCTCTAATTGAGTCTACATATAATAATAGTTATCATGCTAGCATCCAAATTGGCTCTATTTGATGCTCTATATAAGTGTAGGTGCATGTCTTCTATAGAGTAATTTGAGGTTGGTGAAGTTGATTTAATAAGGCCAGATTATATTCATGAATCTGTTAAAAAGGTTCAGTAAATTCGAGAGAGATTAAAAGCAGCTCAGAGTCATCAAAATTCATATACAGATATTAGGATAAGGGAACTAAATTTTGTTGTGGGTGATTAGGTATTCATAATAGTGTCACCGATGAATAGGGTGATGAGATTAGGAAATAAGGGTAAACTCAGTCCCTGGTACATTGGCCCATATAAATTTTGAGGGGCATTGGAGATGTTGCCTATGAGCTAGATATCCCAACAGAGTTATCTATTATCATCCAGCATTATATGGGTCAGTGCTGAAAATGTATATTGGAGATCTATCCTTTGTTGTGCATGTATAGAGTATTGGGGTGAAAGATAGTTTATCCTATAAGGAAGTTCTAATTGAAACATTTGATCGTTAGGTTTGAAGGTTTAGGAATAAGGAAGTGGCTTTAGTAAAAGTGTTATGGAGATCAGACAGTTGAGGGAGCGACATAGGAGGTGGAAGCATACATAATGGACCAATATCCCCATTAATTATCTCCTAGCACCAAGTCAGCATGAGGTATAGTTTTCTTTTCTTCTAGTGCCATCTCCAATAAAACCTATATCATTACTTATTCCAAGTAACTCTATAAAGTTCATGTGTGGTCAGTCAGTTTTAGTTGAATACATGTCCTTGGTACGAGTTAATTTTCAGTTACAGTGTATTATGAGCTTTAAGATTTATCCTAACATCTCTATGAGTTTCCTCTTACCCCATCCCAACCTTTATTCGAGGACAAATGATTCCAAATAAAAGATATTATTATACCCCATGAGTTTTGTAATTTTACTTTATATCTTCCAGATGATTTTCATATGGATTTTTATGGTTGATTTATGATTAGGAGGAACAACGGGATTATTAGGAAGAGTTTTGAAATTTTTAGAATGAGTTTAGGGCCAAATGCAACTCCAAAATAGTATGGGTCCATGTAAGGGTCACGTCATGGAGACAAGCCATGACCCCAATGCCAAAAATAGTGGGTTGTCACATTAAGGTTGTGCCACACTACCTAGGTAGCACGTTTGATCTGTGCCACACTGTTGGCCTACTAGAATTTTGTCGTTCCATTCTAATGGCCACCCGACATAAATTCTTTATTTTTCTTTTGGTTTTTTGAGATAAAATTAGTCTGTTGACCCTCAAATGACCTTATAACTGATATCACAATATTTTTCCATATTACTTAGCATAAAATCATCGCTCTTTCTTTTCCCAAACTCTTAAGAACACCGAGCAAGGGTTTCTCTCAAAATTCAACCTCAAAAGCTCCCAACTCAAATTTTTCATGAAGAAATTGATAACTACAGGTATGCGGGGTTTTCAACAAGGATTTTCTTTGATCCTTGTGCCAAAACATGCCCTTTACTCAATCAATTTCAAATCTAGCAACTAGGGTTTAATCCCAAATGTCATTATCTTAAACGGCATACTCTTACATTAGTTTGCATATGCATTATTACTAGATTTATAATTTTATTTTTTGGTTTATCATCTTGTTTATAGGCTTTAATCACAAGCTATATTTAACCATTTATTTAGACATGAAGCTCCATTATTAGTAAGCATCATATGATTTTGACATGACATAAAATACACATCACAAAATTAGTCTTATGAATTTAGAATCATTATGAAACTCGTGGATTTAAGTTATGGTTATGGAACATATGCAAAAGCATAAATGGTTTTTTAGGCTTATAAACTAGTTATGCTAAAATCATTATAAACTCTAGTCATAAATAAGCATCATTATGGTTTTATGAGAAGTATTAAGTATGAAGGGGATGCGGTTCAAATGAAAACCCAAATTCTCAAACTACATTCTATTATAGGTTATATGGGGTCCTCAACAGCTGAGGTTGTCCCCCCCTCTTTTGTCCCAATAATGGGTCCATGAGTGAATTCATGTCAAATTATGGTTCTTTATTTGCCCAATAATGGGTCCATGAGTGAATTCATGCCAAATTATGGTTCTTTACCCATGGCAAGTTATTGAACACCCTCCAAACAAGGATTATAAGTTGGGTTCCATGTTGCTCAAATGGGGTATATAGGTTATGAGAAACTCCCTCGAAAAGATCGTGTATCTGACTCACCATTTTATCAATTATCATTCATTACATTCCATAGCTATGCTTCTTATCTCAGTTCATTTTTGGTAATAAGTGAGTCATTATATACAATTTAATTGCATATGTTTTACTCCTCACTTTATCCATCGTAGTTGTATTTTTAATTTATAAGCATCCCCCATATACTTAGTACATTCCACAATACTCAGCATCTACTCTCTGTGTTGCATCGTATCATAATGTAGGTTCTGGTGTTTGGATTTAGACTTGCAATTAGCCTCGATCACCATTACTTACTCCTATCAGTTGGTGAGTCCTAATATTATGAGGACCTGGGTTATGATTTGCTTTTAGTAGTTTAGTTTTACGTGTATTTCAGACTTTAAGGTTTTTGGGTTAGTTGGGGTTTGTCTTAGTGACTCTTCAATATGTTTAGAGTCTTGATAGACTTAGTAAATATTTTTTGTTATTAGTATGTTTTCAATGAATTTTAGTTTTTGTTAACACTATTGGGATTTGATTTGTCTATTTTATTAATACTCACAAATTTACAGCTTTCGCTTATGGTTCAAAAATATTGAAAATATAAATTCAATGTTATGTTAGATACTATATGTTAGCTCATGCTACTTATAGGACTAAGCACTATGTGATATCCAAGAGGTAGCCTCGAGGCATTGCACTAAAAAACTTGGTAAACTACAAACAGTCGAGCTCCTACTTTCCCTTTTAATAAAAAAGTGATTCCTCAAGCGAGGATCCCAACAATAGTGAAGAGAGCAGTGACAGCTCAAGCTCAAACCCAAAATGGTAGTCTGAGGGCACCAAAAGTCAAGAAATAGAACCTGAATAGAAGAAGAGTAAAGTGATCAAAACCAATTCCTCAAGGGTTAGAGAATCTATTCATAGGAAAGTTGAGGGGGCATAAAAACATTACCAAGATGGTTTCATTTCGATGAATATAAGGAGTTTAAAAAGACCCTTTACTGAAGAAGTTAAAATCATCATAGTAGAATTACCTGAGTACCCGAACATTAAGCAACAGTTCAATGACTATAATTTGGGTTGGATAAGCACACCACCTAAATTACTGACATTTCTCTAAGAATAATACAAGAAAGGACAAAAATTTTATGATATGAGATTGTTGGTAACGCTCCCGGTTCATAGGCTTTTGATGGATATATCTGGACATACAATCAAGTAGTATCTTTTTGAATAACTTTACAAGACCCCATCTACTACCCTAATGTATGAACATCGAATAATGTCTGCATCTATGCAGTGACCCTGGTTAGCACAAATATTGACAAAGACTAGTGAGCCTTCATAGTTGCAAAATAACAAAGAAAGGATGGCCAAGTTCTCATTGAACATTAAGGCTAAGCTTTAATGGGAAACGGTCTAATTATGATTGATGCCTACAGGATATGATGCCAATCTAGATGACATCGGGGCAATTTTGGTTGCTAGTATGACAAAGTATTTAAAGTAAACTTTAGTCAACTGATTGCAGATAAAAAGCACGCAAGGGATACTGAGACTGCTACATCATTACCATTCCCTTATTTGGTGACCAAGCAATGTAGACTTGTGAAGGTACCTATACTGAGTGGGTTTAATTATGAGTTGATAGACACCAAAACTCAATACAATGATAAGACAAGGAATGATGCAAAGTTTGAATTAAAGGTCTACAAACCTCTATCATTTGTACCTTAGTCACAAACTACTCCAGGGGTGTCCAACACTCCTTCAGGTACACTTTTACCCATTGTTTCTATTGATTAATAGGGTGCACCTGCTGCATCCAAAGCTGAGGTTGTTGCGTAAAATATTAAGACTAATAACACAACATCAATGCCACCTACATATTTAGAGTTCTAGTTAACCCCATAGAATTTTATGAAAATAATCAAGAATTAAAAGAAGTTTGAGAGGTAATTGAAGGAATAGGCTAAGGAATTCAATCCCTTCATGGATCGAAGAATCAAGAAAGCATTAAAACCATATAAAAATCTACATGCCTATATAGATGATATAGAGTTGTAGGTGAATAATAGGTTAAGGGATTTGTCTATACTATATTTAGAAAATTTTAGGCTAAATAAGTCCCAAGCTAATATCACCATACTAAAAAAGTCCCTCACTTTTGGGTTCCCTAAATTGGAAAAGGTAGATTCAAAGAAAGATGACCCCCATACTTATTTTGATAAGGCGTCCTCTTAAAGATAGTAGCAAAAGGCCAATTAAGGGCGGATTTAAGAAGAATTCAAAGAAAATAAAGCACCACTAAACCTAATAATAGAAATATTTTCAAAAGGACACAAAAGTATCAAAGAAAGATGAGAAATTAAGGTAAAAGTATGAGCCAGACAAGCTAGTGTTTCTTCCATCTCGGCACCTGGAGTTGGTCCCAAACCATAGGTTTTTCCTACTCCTACTCTATAGACAAAGGACATTATTAATGATATAATTATCTGGTGAATATCGACATCACCACTCCAGATTTTAAGGCCACAAAGACCTTCACGAAGTTGCCAGACTTTAAGGCCTAAGGGCTTCACATGTATTTCTTCTTCTAAGCCTTTACTTATATTACTTGGATTTACATGTATTCCTTCTTCTAAGCTTTTAATTATATTACTTACTCATTAGGTACAATGCATGTTTCTTTTGATAGGGTGGGGGTACCTGCGAGTCTGTCACAATCTGAGGGTTTTTGTTGTTGCATTTATTTTCCTCTAGTGTGTTATATAGTAGAACCAGCATGTTTAGGATTATTTTTTTTTGAGTGTTTAATACTTTGTATGTTGTTAAGTTAAACTTTTATCAATCAATGGTTTGATCTTTGTGATTTTCTGTAAATATTGTGGAAAATATAGAGCCTTCCAAAATTAACACTGGTGGTATGATTTCATAGTGTTAACCTATTGTATCTTTAGACATCACTAATGTATATGGATAAAATAATATTGCTTAAGCTTAATCTCCATCATGATAGTGAATATTGACGAGTGTTCTTTTGTACCAAGTGTGTGAGCTTATTTTTTGATTTTCTGACATTGTGCATGCACCTAGAACTTGCCTGGTCTATTCTTTTAAGTTGTAAGTCATTGATTGGGAAAGGGTCAAAGCCTTGTTTGAATCTAGTCAACTTTTCCTAAAGAGACTATCAAAATAATGTTGATAATCCCCTTGATTCATGTTTTGAGGTGTTTAGACTTCTTTATTCAATAATTGTTCACCTTTCCTATTTTATATTTGAACCTCTATTTTGGCCCTAGTCCCTTCTTGGACATTGTGCACCTCAACTCAAGCAAATTGTCTAAGTTGAGGGTGGCTATGGTAGAAGTATATGAGAAGTAAAATAGGGTACAAAAAGAGTGGGTGTGGATAATGAAGATCCTATGAGTGTAAGCAAAAGAAAAGGAAAAAAGGAATGAAAAAGAGAGAAAATAAAAAAGAAAGAAAAATAAAAGGTGATCGAAAAGAATTGTTGCACTCGGGAATAGAAATAATTGAGAGAAAAAGTTGAATAAAGGCAGAATCTAAAGTTAAGTGGAAATAGTGCTCGTTTATGTCAAGGAAAGTTGAGTCACTAATCCCCAAATGTATCCTACCAGCACCTAAGCATTCATTACAAGCCTATAAAAGCCTTCCAGATCCTGGTTAACGTTCTAATAAATTGATTAGGATAGTAAGGGAAATCCTATGGATTTATATGTACATCGTTATAAATTACTTTGTAAGTGAGAGCATAATTTCTTCTAATCTCAGGTTAAATTTGTATGTGGGAGGGGGGGGACTTTGTTGTAGCAAGGACACAATAAAGGAACTGTTGATTAATGATTATTAACATAATAGTTCTTGTGTATGCATAGTATTCAATAACATCGTAATGACATGCTTAGATCTAAAATTGTTGACATTTTATATGACTACTATATGTGTGATTGAAAATGATTTAACTTGTGTAAATTTTAGAAAGAACTAAGAATTGTAAACTAATTGCTACTGTTCAGCTTAGTTGTTGTGTGTTTAAAGAATTTGTTAGTTTGATTTTGTTTTGTTGCTTGAGGACAAGTGAACATTCTAAATTGAGGGTATTGATGTACCGATTATTGATAACATATTTTACAATTTTAATAACCAATGGTAGTTTTGATATCTTTTATGTTTAAATTATATAAAATGGGCCCAAGGACAAAAAGAAGTGAACCGATGCTAAAAATTCTGTGTGACAACTCTTTTGGCGGATTGTCAAGGATGTGGCGGATCATCACACCCAGCATCACACCACTATAGAATCACCTAAGGGAAAGACTCAGTGCAACACTCCTTGGCTAACGAATCACCAAGGTATTGGTAAATCATCACTCTAGCCATTTGATTAAAGCAGAATCCAGGCCCTAATGAAGCCAGGTAAAGGCTCAGCTAGTGAACCGTCAGGTCCTTGATGAGCCTCACCTCAATCATCAAGACAAAGTAGAACCCATGCCAATTTGAATACTTATGATGGTTCAATGTTACAAATCATCACAATTAGGGCGAGCTGTTAGGTAAGAAATTAAGACGGAGGTAGCAGCCTAATTTAAAATTCAAATTCTCAAATCCGTGGAACCTATAAATACCTTGTCTAGGGTTTGTAATAGGAAACTTTTGACACTTAAAATATTTTTTTACATCTTATTTTCCTTGGAGGAACACATTTGAGGCTTTCAAATGCTGCTTTTTGGTTTTTATCAAGAAATGAAGGTTTGAATTTCGTCTTTGTAAGACATCATCTTTTAATTATGAAATATATTGCTTTCATCTTCTTAATCACTATGAGTGGCTAAAAACCCTATAACTAGGGTTGTGAAATCCATGGCTAAATAATAATTTTAGGGTTAATGTTTCTATAAATTTGTGGTATATATGTAAATGTGCTGTTATTAACTTGCATGAACTAAGAAGCTAAAATTAGGAAAGAGTTTAACATCAAGGATTCGGAGTTTCTAACCTACGCCTGATAAGTACTGCTCTAATGAGAATAATCAACTTGGGTTCAAATTGAGTTAACTATTTCCACTCCTTTAAGATCAAAAGAAAGGTTTAGGCAAACATTTGAGTTCAGTTGCCCGACATTCACTTGTATTAAAGCAAATTCATTATAGACATTAGCCTGACAATAATAAAGAGTCATGGTGAATACAATTCTAGTTCGTCTACTCTATTCATTATCATCTTGTAATTTTAATATTCATTACTTAAAACAAATTAGACATTGAGTCAAATTAACTTACAGCAACCCCTGCCCCCCCTCATTTCATGGAAATTGACAACTAATAGTCACTTAAATTTCATACGAGTTAGTTAACAATATATTCCTTATGGGATTGGGCCCTAACCTTTTTTGGGTTATATATTTTAGAACAACCATCTACCCTTCTTAAAGGAGTTATAATTTGGGTGTATCAATAACCTACCTCAAAAAGCCAAAACAAGAGCCTAGACCCTTCAACAAGAATTTTTCCTTTATGTGTGGTCTTGAAACAAACCGAATCTATCAAAAACATAATCTACGCATCAAAGAAAGCCTAATGATACTCATATTAGCTATTTTCATTCCAAGTTCAAAAATAGTTTCAAAATTGACCCCAAAGGAAAAAGGATAAGATCAGAATTTTATTGAAGAATCAAGTTTTACATACTTCAAGGATCCAAAATATGAAAACCCCATTGAAAAATAAGTTAAAATCAAGATTGAAATTGAATTAAAACCATTCCTCACTTTACCAAGTAAAACCACAACATTTTAACTTTAAAATCCAAGTTTTGAAGTTGTTTTGAATAAAAATCAATGAATAATGATGGAAATCATGTTTATAAGTTTACCCAACCACTTTTGATGAATATCTCACTTTAAAATTGCTAATCCAAAGGTTTCAAAACCCCAAAAGTTCATAAAATAGAGTTGGAATCACAAAATGATAGTTTATATACTTCCGAGGTAATATTTCTTCGCAACTGTAGCCATCTTGCCACATTCACGACTTGGCCCAAACCAAACATTTCATGAATACAGCCCCTATCTCATATCTGTGGTGACCTAACCTCTAACCTTTTCAATCTCTATCACCCACCATAATTATGATAAGCAAAAGAATCTTTCTCTGTAAATACAATGAGGCTCTTACAAATATGATGAAAAGAGGGTAGCTATGCCATCAAACCCCAACCCCTTATGGAGTTGGAAAAGGTAAGAATCCAACCTTATCTTGGTGAGATTTCTTGATTTATTTTACAAAACCCCAAACCCCTTATGTTTAGCATCAAATTAGCTTGGTTTTAACCCATCTTTTAGGGTAATTATTCCTTGAGCTTGCATAGATATTAGGTAGGTTTTCAAAATGCAATTTCCGTAAGTGGCACCCACATGGGGTTTTGAGGTAATTTTTAGACCTGTAGCATAATGGTCCAATATATGTATCGATATTCTTGGTAATGTGTTTTTAATAGCTTGGCATCTTGAGGAGGCTTCTCAGAAGAAAGAAGAAGTGGTTTAGCAATTCATTGAGATTTTTTTGGCGTCGAGGTAGGCTAGGTTTATTCCTTGTTAGATTGAGATGTCTCATAGTATTCTTATGATATGATGTTGGATTTGGGATGGGGTTTAGGTATTGGATTGATAAAATGCAAGACTTGGGTTAGTTGGACCATTTAGGTTAAATTAAAATACTTAGAATTAAAACACTAAGTGTGTTTCCTTATCCCTTAGGAGAATTGGATTTCATTACTCATGTTTAATATGAGAATGCCTTAGATTTCTCAAGATCAAGTAAAATACATTAGACACCCATGCTTAAGGTAAGATTGGCCATAGTTCCTTCACTAAGAAAAGTTACCTTAGTTACTATATTGATTTAGCTGTTGTGTTGAGAAGGACCTTACCTTAGAACTAATTGTGGCTTGCTATACATCTAATATTGGATTTAGATACCTTAGCCTAGTCTAGGGTAGTATTTGACTTAGAATGTATTTTGGGAATTTAGAAGTGGACTCTTTGACCCACTTTAAGTCAAGATTGATGATTAATTCTCTTGAAACCCCTATACATTTATTGAATACCTAGAGAATTCCCTTTTGAGATCATATTGAGGAACCTTAGTACTTGTTGGTTATGATGAATGACATTGGAAGTAATGCCTAAACAATTAAACCGTATGTATGATTTATTAGTTAAGATTATGATGAGCCATTGATTACGCTACTGTTTTGGCTATTGATTGGGCCATCGAATATACTATTGAATGAGCCCTTGACTATGGTATTGTCTAAGACATAAATTATGTTATTGACTATGTTATCAATAAGCTATAGATTATGCCATAGATTAGTTGTTTCTCAAGCTATTGATAAACTACCTTTTATGCTATGATAAGCCATTAAATATACTATTGGTAAGTCATTACTAATGATATTGCTTATGATTATGATCATGCTAAACATTTATGCTAGTAATCATGTTAGAAAGCATCCGTATTGATGACGTTAGTAATTGTGTTATTTTTTATACTAGAAGATATGATTATAGATTATATGAGAAATTATTCTATTAATTATGCTAGAAATCTTAATGCTTAACTATATTAGCACTTATGGAGTTGATTATATACCTGATTAAATTTTGAAAGATAATGCTGACGTTGATTATACCTGGCAAGGTTAAGAGATATTATTATGATATATTGATGTCCGGCAAGGGTGGAGAATATTGTGATGATACATTGATACCCAATAAGGTCAGAGGATATTATGATGATAGATTGATACCCAACAAGGCAGATGATATTATGATAATATATTGATGCCCAACAAGGTCGAAGGATAATGTTATGATACACTGATACCCATCAAGGTCGAAGGATATTATGATGATTTATTGATGCCCTGTAAGTTCGAAGGATATTATGATGATGCATTGATATCCGGAAAGGTCGAAGGATATTATGATGATATATTAATTCTCGACAAGGTTGGAGGATATTGTGATGATATTGATACCCGACAAGGCTAAAGGATAGTTATGATGATGCATTGATACCTGCCAAGGCCAGAGAATGATTATATTGATGTGCCTAAATGTACATCTATCGGTTTAAGTCTGGCTATGCCCTAGATATGGCAATTATATGCATGTATATATGTATACTTATATGTATTTTGGGTATGATGTTGATATTAGGGATGTCGGTTATAGGCCGTAAGTGTCAAATGTCTATAAAGTGGTATAGTTGATGATTAGTGCTAAATGAGGACTAGAGGTGAATATTTTTTAAATGACTAATAAATGATCCTAGTTGATAAGCCAGGATTAGTTGGTAAATGATATTTAGTTAATAAACGATGCTAGTTGATAATTGATGGTTATCTAACAAATGATGATTAGTCGATATGTGGTGATAGTTGCTTAAGTGAAACTAGAGTTTATATGTTGACTAGTAGTCGAATGGATTAATTAATAGAGGTGGTTAGCTAAAAAATAGTGACTAGTGAGTATCGATGATAAGTTTTTTTAATGATGGTAGCATTATGGAATGGGGGTACTTTGTTAAATATTGCTAAATTGTGAAATATCGGTAAATGGACGTTTGAGGATAACTATGGAAGGATAGTTAAATGACGATAAAAGTTAGCTATAATGTTGATTGATTGCTTTATTCCTATTTTGAGTATACTCTCCAGTCGTATGGGAGGCTGTGATGAGTTTTTTACTTTTCTACACCAATTGGTGCATGGGAGCCAATTTCGTAGTTGTGGTTGCTTGTGTTAATGCTTTATGATACATTATTATTTCGAATTGGTTACTTATCTTGCACGATGATATTGGAATATATTGATGCCTTATGTTAGATTATTATTCTAGTTTAATTACTTTTTATGTACAACGATGTTGGAGATGACTCAGGTTCGTTTCGGTACCTTGACCTAGTTATGTTATATTGCATTTTATCGTACTTATATTATGATTTAGCTCAATTGATTGATGATGCCTACTGAGTACCCATTGTTTGGGTACTCATACTTTTTTTCTATATCTTCTGGTGCAGATCTGAGTATGGTACTCATACTATACTTCTATACCTTTAAGTGCAGATCTGAGTACTAGTTATTGTCGTTGATTGTTGATCGTGCAGTGATTGATTTATGGAGATAGGTTGAGCTCGTGGAGTTTGAGTCGCCTATTTCCCTATATCCTTATATTCAGTTTTTGTCTCGAGAGAGATGTTATTATCTATTCTAAACATTTGAAGTTGTATTATTGTTTTAAATGCTTTTGTATTGGCTCTACCAAGCTGTGGGATGGTATCATGTATTGACTGATTTTATCTATTTAGAACTCCTTACTTATTCATATATTGTGTTCTTAAAATGCCTATGATGGGCATTTTCCATCGAATTATCCCATTGTGGTAGCTCCGGGTTAGGGTTTGGCTTACCTACTGGTGAGATTTTGTAGGTGCCATCATGACTCATAAAGCAGGTTGTGACAACTTTCAAGGCTACTTGAATATCAAAATCACTCAAATCACCCCCAAATACTTTGGGGACCATGCTAAATAATCGGTAGGAACCCTTGGGGGTTGCACCACACAGTGAGGGACCAGGTCCCTCAAAGTCAATCACAGGCAATTAAACAATAAAGTGCAAGAAAACTAAAGGCTTTGTAGGAAAATAACAACACACAATATTTAACGTGGAAACCTCTTTGCTCAAGGAAGGAAAAACCATGGCTTGCCCTCACAATCACCTCAAAAATTCACTATAAACAACATCATGATTAAAAACTCAAACTTGAACCAAACTCTAGGTTTATCTCATTTGTAATACCTCTACTACAAGCTCATCTTGACTACTCTGCCAAGGCACTCTCTAAACTGATTAACACTAATCAGTTTTGGACTTAGGCAACTCTATCTAAGCACTCTCTAAGCGAAAAAAAGAAGATCATTATTCTTATATCATGAGTAATTAGATTACAAATCAGGATTCACTCAAGAAACTCTCCAAATTAGCATACACATATGGAAAAGAGCTTGAGCAATGTCAGATATAGAGTTTTTGTCTTTTTGATATGGAGTTTTTTCCTTTCTCTCTCTTGAGCACTCTTTTTGTATAACAAAAACTATTTGATGAAGAGTATATTTTTCCTTTTATAGAGGAGTGATGATTAGGGATGAAATATCATTAGACTAGCTGTCCTAATCAGTATGAGCAACACCAGCTAGTTTATTACACAAATGGACAAAGTTGTGGAGATGCGTGCTAGCTGTACTATTGCCTTGAACATCCACAGACCTAGTCCCTTGTAGTCATTTGCTCATCTCAAAACTACATATAGCAATTTTCCCCTTTTTTGATGATGAAAAACCAACCACAAAGCTTTAAGCATCAATGCACATTCATCATATTTAATCGGTGTGATTACCACTGAAGATTTCCCCCTATCATCATGCTTCAACCATCATGAAACATAGGGACCTGGTCCGTTGTTGTCATTTTTCTTATCAATTTCTTCCCCCTATCTTCATGCACCCTTCATTCATTTATTCAGAACATCACTTACTCCCCCTGTCACCGTGCCTTACCATACTTCCCCCTATCAACACCAGATAAGTACACAGTACACATGCACCTGGTCCTTACACATGAAGTCAGTATTCCCTCTTTTGGCATCATTGAAAAGGAATACAATAAACCAAGAGTAAAATAAGCTTAAATTAGTTAAGTCATGGCCACTGGGGCAAGATTAACATGAAGAATAACTTTGCAATTTAAATGGAACAAATGTAACACATAAAGCAAAGATTCATTCATAAGTAGGGGATAAGAATTGTTGCAGTGCATAATTTAAATATTGTAGGGAAAAAGCCACAGGAATCAAGAAGGATTAACAGGTGAAAATTTGGGGAAAAGATTTTGAAGGAGTAAGGTCAAGTTGTTGTTGAGATGTTTTCTTTCTGCATTCAGGCTAAGGACTTTGTCAGTTAAGATTGACATCCTCTTCTTCAATTCAACATTCCCAGATTTGATTATTTCAAAGTCACATGGGCTTCTTTTGGAGAGATGCTAAATTGTCACCAGGAGCTTTCTAATTACCTAATCCTTGGTAGCTTGGTTGAACTTCAGTTCTTTTATTTCCTTGCAATCTCCCTTTGACAAATGCCACCTGATCTAACATAATCAGTTTTGAGAAGTGTCTTCATGCCAAGTATTTGTAGCATAGTTCCTTGGGTTCCATTTTTATAGACAATACCAAATTGGTCAAATACTTTGTTCAACCAATATCCATAATGCATGCCATGTTTTCCAGTTTTTCCAATAACAACTTTGTGAATGTGTTCTATTATTAAAATAGGTAGATTAATTAATTGAAAGCTAGCTACTAAGGCATTCCATCACATATAAATCAGTGGTTGAGGCAATGTTTCTCTTTTGTGATCTAGGCAGAATCACCTTGTAGATAAAGACTAAGACTGATTGAAACTCACTCTTGAGTGGTTTTCTATTCACTCAGCCACAAATTGCCCTTTGACCTTTGATTCATTTACTAAGAATTCTAATGAAGGAAGATACTCTGAGACAGTTCTCACCCATGTATAAGAACTTCCAAAATTCTTCCCAGTGTTTTTTCATTCAGCTTTATTTTTTCCTTGGACCTGTGCAGTCAGATTCAATCCATCTTCTGAGAATTCCAAAGTGAAACAGAATTCCCTAACTATTTCACAAGAAATAGTGGGAATAGGTCCTTCCAAAATATGCATCCAACCTTGATGTTTAACTGGCTCAACTAATTCCACCATACCAGGTTCTGTTACCATATTTGAATCAAAAATCCTTCCATTTAACACCTTTTGATTCTTCAAGAACCTGATTCTAACTTCCCCGGATACAACCTTACCTTTTTTACCCATTCTTTCTTCTAGTATAAGTGATCATAGATTCTTTTTCTGCTATTTTCTCTTCTTGGGACCAGGTCCATCAAATGTCATTTACTTCTCAGTAAAACTTTCAGACCATTTTCCAGAGAATCTTGGTGTTTTACTAATATGATTTTTTCTTGTGATCAACTATGCTCTTTCCTTGTCTATTTAACAATAATATGATGATTTCATCAACTCAGGTTTCATCCATCACAACACCATCAAAATAATTTTAAGAATTTAGGGATGATGCTTCATCAACAAGTTGAATGATGAAGGAGTTAGACTTTGGAAAAGTAGGAGAAGAAGGATATTTTTTAGTAAGGTTTGGGAAGGGATTTTTAACAATGCTAAGCTCAGAATCCTTTGAAGGACATAAAAATGGGA
The DNA here is from genome assembly GCF_002878395.1 of Capsicum annuum. NCBI lineage: Eukaryota > Viridiplantae > Streptophyta > Magnoliopsida > Solanales > Solanaceae > Capsicum > Capsicum annuum. The sequence goes on from NC_061120.1 coordinate 62,362,692, forward strand.
GAGCTGCAACCATCAAGAAGGTCTTTTTCTTAGAAGGGTTATTTAGGATTAGGATTTTCCTTTTTGATAAGAGAAAGAGTGGGTGCAGCAATATTTAAGGAATAATAAGCACTAGGAAGGGTTTTCTATGGGAACAAGATATGATCAATTTCAGATTTTAGGTGACTCACCTTTTCTTTTTAGAATAGGATAACTTCTTTTGACATAAGGACGAGGAGTACGCGGCTTTTTCTTGACAAAACAGACAAAATTTGCAAATACAAGATACTGACCTGAGAGATGGGACCAGGTTCCTTTCTAGTTTGAGTGAATCTTCAACTTTGTTCTTGTCACATCTGTCCACCTCCAAAGTTGTTACCATGGGTGTATACCTGCAAAGGTATGTTACTGAGTTAGACCAACATGTACCTAATGTATGAAGGATATATGCTTCCTAAACATAGCCAAATTTTGAGGAGATACGCTGATTCACATGTTAGGTAATGTCAATCAAATCATTGCTTGCTTCAACTTTTATCCTCAGCGCACTTCTTTTTTGGAACGATTAACAAATCAGCCATTAGTTCTGAGAGCTAGGTGCAAGTCCTTGTTTTACTCACATTACCTCAAGATCCTTCTTTTGAGATGAATTCCTTTAGGACCAGTTCCCAGAGAATTCTGACATGGCCATTTCTTGTTGGTCTTCTACTTGAGCTGGGATCGGTGACTGGTATTCTGAATTAACATCATTCTCATTTGCACCTTTCATCCTTTCACCATCATCATCATGAAAGAATTCTTTAATTTTTGATACTTTACTACCACTAGGGATCAATATCTTTTTTGACTAGTCAGGATCTCCATGCACTTCTTACCTTTAGAATTTCAACTCTAAAATAAGACACTTCCACTTGAAGTGTCCTAAGAGAGAGAGAATAGTCAGACCTTCCAAATTAAACTTTGAGCTCTTATCAATGAACCAGTTCTGACTACAATCCCCTTTATCATTCCTGGAACCATGATCACAAGTTAAATTTAGGAACCCACTTGAGTTTGAGTTCCCAGTAGGAGGATAATGGTGTGACCAAATCCCTTTTGGCCTATCTAGGTAGAGAGTTCTTTTTCATAATTTTCTGGGGCTTGAAACCCAAAGAGTATGCATTCCCTTGCTGAATATACCTGGAACCATTCATTCTAGCTCTAATCTAGCTTTGATTATTTTCCTTTATATGCTCATCTCTTCCATAATGAGTACATAGAGGCTTGTGGAGCTTGTTCTTAGCATCATGAGCAACCTTCCCTTAAGACCCACAAACTTGGGTTCCTTCTTGATAACCAATACTCTTCCCAATATTAGCACCTTAACTAGTTAAGTTAAAAATAATATGAGAGGATGTAGTCCATCGTAAGGATTTCTTAAGTTCTTTCCTCAGACGGACCAGGTCCCTCTCTAACTCCTCATTCTTCTAAAGTGCAAACATAAGATATTTTGGGGAATCCTCTAATTTTTCTTCGAGCTTAACCTGAAACTTTGATGCTTCTTTCTTCCCTTTACTCTCATAAGCATCTACTTTCTCCAGTTGACTTACCAAGCTCAAATGTTCAAATTTGAGCTTAGCAACCTGTTTCTCAGTTTCAGATATCTGGAGAGTCAAAGCTATCAATTCAATCTCTTGACGTTCTACCTTTTCTTCTAGAACATTATTATTTTTTTATTACAAACATCATCTTTTTTCTCCAGTTGACTCACTAAATTCAGATTCTTAGATTTTAACTTGGTAACCGGTTCTTCAGTTTCAGATATTTGGAGAGTTAAAGCAAGTAACTCAAGTTCTTGACTTTCCACTTTTCCTTCTAGAGAAATTTTTCTCATTCATTTTACACATGGAGTTAATCAGCATATTTTCAAGCCTTTTTATTTTTCTAGCTTTCTTTAAGGTCAAAAAGTGTTACCTCATTTTCTTCTTCATCTTGAGTGTTTTCCATAAAAGCAAATAAGGAATCAAAGGTCACTTTCTCATCTTCCACTGGCAACATGGAAATATCTTCCTGCTTCCTATCTTTCTCAGATTCATTAGAGGAATCTCTCCATATTACTAGAGCCTACCTTATTGCATAATCAGCTGCAGCCTTTTTGCTTAATTTTACAGGGACCTGGTCCTTGTTTTTTCCTTTGCCACCACCAATCTTGAGATATTCCTGATAGTATAATATATGCATTGGATAATCCTTAATGAAATGCTCAGGACTTTCACAGTTATGACAAACCTCCACAGTGCCTCCCTTTTTGCTGTTACTTCCACTTCTTTGAAATTGGCCATTTTTCTTCATAGCTCTCACAATTCTTTTTGACAAATAAGCAACATCAGTATCTTCTACATTAGAGTCTGATTTTAGTGCCCTTAGTGTCAAATATTTTTCCATTTTTTCTTTCTTCTTCACCTGTTCTTGATGCTTCTTAAGTTCATGAGTCTTTAAATTTAAAATAAGCTCATCCATAGTGAGAGTTTTCAGGTTCCTTGCCTCAGTAATAACATTTACTTTGCTTTCCTAGGATTTTGGCAAAGCCTCAAGAATCTTCCTCACTTGCTTATATAGTGGAATCACTTATCCTAGGCAGTGTAACTTATTTGTGATGGAAGTGAATCTTATATGCATTTCCTCTATTGTCTCTCCTTGTTTAAAGGTGAAGGTTTCATACTGGGTAGTCAGCATGTCAACTTTGGAATCCTCCATATCTGTAGTTCCTTCATGAGCTATTTTCAAGCAATCCCAGAATTTTTTAGCATTTTCACATGCAGAAATTTTGTTGTATTCATTAGGCCCTATACCACAAACTAGCAATGTCTTGGCCTTGTAATATTTTTCAACTTTCTTTCTATCTTCATCATTGTACTCCCTCCTGCTTTTGACAACCATTTTTGTCGCTTCTCCTTCTTTGACTTTTCTTACAGGTACATGAGGACCATCAAAAATTATATCCAACAGCTAACTATCCTCATCCATAATAAAGTCAAATATCCTTGTTTTCCACCACCCATAGTACTACCCATTAAATCTAGTTGGTCTAGTGGTAAATTGCCCTTCTTTCAGGTTAGGTGGGGTAGCCATGCTAACCAAATCACTCTAGGTGTGAACCTTTTAGAGTATTCTGGCTTCGATACTAATTACAGAAACCCTTGGGGGTTGCACCACATAGTGAGGGACTAGGTCCCTCAAAGTCAATCATCCCTTAAAGTCAATCACAGTTAATCAAACAATAAAGTGCAAGAAAACTGAAGGTTGTGTAGGAAAATAATTACACACAATATTTAGCATAAAAACCTCCTTGCTCAAGGGAGAAAAAACCACGGCTTGCCTCACAAGCACCTCAAAAGTTCACTATAATCAACTTCTTGATTAAAGACTCAAACTTGAAACTAACTCTATGTTTCTCTCGCTTGTAATACCTCTACTACAAGCTCATCTTGACAACTCTGCCAAGGCACTCTCTAAATTGATTAACTCTAATCAGTTTTGGACTTAGGAAACTCTCTTAAGCACTCTCTAAACAAATAGAAAAGATAATTACTCTTATATCATGATTAATTCAATTACAAATCAAGATTCACTTAAGACACTCTCTAAATCAGCACACACATATGGCAAAAGAGCTTAAGCAATATCAGATATGGAGTTTTTACCTTTCTCTCTCTTCATCACTCTTTCTGTATTGCATAAACTATTTGATAAAGAAGCATATTTTTCCTTTTATAGAGGAGTGATGATTAGGGATGAAATATCACTAGACCAGGAGTCCTAATCAATACGAGCAGCACCAGCCAGTTTGTTACACAAATGGACAAAGCTGTGCAGACGCGTGTCGGCTTTACTATTGCCTTAAACATCCAGGGACCTGGTCCCTTGTAGTCATCTTCTCATCATTAAAACTACATATAGCATAACCCCACAACTCATAAATCATATATAACAATAACGGGGAAGGAAAAAACAATTAAAACAAAAAAAATAAAAATCACAACAAGGATTATTACTTTATCCACCACTAAAACACATGTTTTTATTAAATGAAAAGGAAAAAAAATACCTACAAAAGTTGGGGGTATCAACTACGCATATCATACTTAACCTTCAGTGTAGCCTCCTTAATCGAACAATGTCTCTTTTGAACCTTCACAAAATCAATATGTTTGGACCTCAACTTCTTACTTTGTCTGTATAGAATAGCAATGGGCTCCTCCTCGATGGAAAAATTGTGATCTAAAGCAACTGAATCCCACCATATTATATGTGTATCATCTAGACAATATTATTTCAATATAGATACATGGGATACTGGAGGAACAGGTGACAGGTGTAGAGGCAAAGCTAACCTGTAAGCCACATCTCCAAACTTTTCAAGAATCTCAAAAGACCCAATAAATCTCAAACTAAGCTTCCCTTTATTCTAAAATCTCATCAATCCCTTCCTGGGTAATACCTTAAACAAAACTTACTCACCAAGCATGAATACCACATCACGAACTCGTCAGTAACCTCTGCTGAATCAATCTAACTTGAACTATTGAGTCTCTCAATAAATTAATGCCTAAAGCTTAACCTCGAATAAACCAAACCATCGCATGGAGGATATACACCTTCACTCATTCAAAGCCTCAAAAGGCGTCATTTGAATGGTAGAATTGTAATTGTTGTTGTACGTAACTCTGCTAAGGACAAAAGTTGGTCCCAATGACCACCAAAATCTATAACACACATTCAAAGCATGTCCTCTAACACTTGAATAATCTAATCTAACTGGTCATCCATCTAAGGGTTAAAAGTTATACTCATATTAAGTTGAGTATCTAACTGAATCAACATAGACCTCTAAAAATTTGAGGTAAATTGAGTATCTCTATCAGATATAATGGATATAAGTACATGATATTGCCCAAATTACACCTCCAAAAAGGTGTAAAGCGATCGCTGAATCAAACATAGAACCAAACCAGTTTGGGGTCGAACCCATGAGGAATAGGCCAAAAAACTATCAAGTATTTGTTGATATTATTAGAAATTACATAAGGTAAATGGGGGGTTTGTAATAAATAGAGTTACAATAATAGTTTTTGGGAAATTAGGGTTGTGATCAATATGAGATAAGCACTAGGATAATGTTTCCTCTGACTTCATAACTCCACGGACTGTTCGTGCTTATCAATCTATCTCGATACCTTGCATGCAAAATCTACCAAGTTGTGTATCACCTAATCGTCTCTCGACCTTGGTTTGGATTAATTTCACTCATCTCCTCTAGGTCTCAAAGCGTTGACTTACTAACCCTTGTTTTATGATCTCAGATTAACTATCTTCTCTAGGTCTTAAGTTAAATAGATGAAGATTGATAGATTCAAATTACTATTACTATCCATTTTCCTAATCTCTACCTTTCGAGCAAGTACCAAATACAGAAAAGCTTTTAATGTGTGCACCCGTTAAGAAAGCAATCGAAATGAAGGAAATCCCAATACATGCAACAACACCAATCTAGAATGACTTTGCACTTAACCTGCTTCATTAATTCATCAAGGTTCCCACAACCCTAAACATGGGTTTTAGATACTAATGGTTGCAAGATCAAACAAATATTTCATAGATGAAAGCATAATGTTAAACTTACAAAGAATAAGAATGAAAACCTAAAATCTCAAATTAATTATAAACCCTAAGAACCAAGAACAATAAATCCAATATCAATAATGTATTACAGAACTCAAAACAATGTCAAAAGTGTATAAAGTGCATCGCCTAACAATAAAACATCAAAGGAGTATTTATAGATATAAAATAAAACCTATCCTAAATAGTGTAGGAAAGTTGGGTTGCCATTAACTCACTATTAGTGGGTTGAGTAGTAGGCACAACTCAATAATCGTGTCTTTAAGTAGTGGAAATGAGAGTAGACTTCAATCTTTCAGAATCTCAACTCACTAATGCAACTCATAATTAGTAGGTTGTACCTACTAATCGTCGATGGACTAGTAGAATTCAGAATCAGCATACCACTTTCAGAACTAAGTGGACTAGTAGAAATCAAACTCAGCATACCACCTTTAAAATCTCAACTCACTAATAAAACTCACGATTAGTAGTATCTACCCACTATTAGTAGGTTCTACCCACAATTAGTAGGTTATACGCACCATTAGTAGGTTCTACCCACTATTAGTAGGTTGACTGGTGAGTTCCTATTTCACCAACTCTTCATCCCTTTTTTTCATTCTTTGCTTCAAACCCTGTGTTCCTGCAAAATCAACAAAAACACACATTATATTGAAAAAGAATACCTAAGTTCCTGCATAATTTCCTTGTTTTAATCAACAAAAGTTCCATGAAACCATGACACATCAACACCCTCAACTTAGAACGTGTGTATGTCCTCAGATAACTAACACACACTAAACAAACATGGTGTATAACTCAAAGAAACCTAAGGCACCTACAACAGTCAATTTATTTATTTTAGCTCAACTTTCCACCCCCTCTAATGCACAACTTTCAAAACCATTATGTGTATACATGCAGTACAATAGCATGACACTAAAGGAATTAAGTGATGGCATCAGATTAGCAACAAACAACCACGCATATATGCAATTGTCATCACCCAAACAAATAAGTAGTTAATAATGCAACCTATGTACCCTTATAATAAGGATGTCCCTACTCTTATAATATCATAGTGCGTATCAATGAGGGGACTACATAAAAATACTCACGCTCACAAAGAAGTTCAAATAATCTGCAAAAAATACCATAGGCTTGCCCTTATTTTCTAAGCCTTAGTTTTTCGAAAACTTGGACTGGGATCACTATAGGAATTTTATCGGCTTGTAACATACGTTTGGGGAAAGGTATGATATATATGGGAAATAGTGACTTACCCTTCTTGGAACTACACTTACATTGGCTCCACTACTTAACCATGCTTCTTTTATTCTCCTTTGTTCCTATATTTATATTAAGATTGGGTGTGCTTTTCTCCAGTCATTACTTTTGTTATTTCATTTTCTATCAATTTCTTCTTTTTTAATTTTTCATACTCTTATACCTAGGGGTGGAAATAGTGCGGGTGCAGTGCAGGTTTAGTTTAAACCCGCAAATTTTAAAACTACCCCGCATAAACCCGTATAAACTCACCCCACACTCATACTCACGCATACCCACACCGCCCCACATTTTTTGCTTTGCCCCACATTTTTTGCTTTTTTCTTTTTTAAAAAATTTGTAACTCCACTAAAATCATAATATTTTCAATACTAGGAAATAGTAACAACCAATTCCTATTATATCACTTTTCACGAAGAAATTATCATAAAAGTATCACGTGTAAAAGTAATGATCAAATATCAAAATTAAAATTAAGATGAATAAAGAAATTTTAAAAGTTATAAAATTATTTATTTGTAGTGTTATACATGTTGTTTTAAGTATCATAAAATTTTAAGTAAAGAATACATATAATTTTAGGTAGATTTACGATAATAATGCTAATTTTTAACTTTTTTAGTTTAAACCCGCATATACCCGCAACCCACCCCGCCCGCACCATTTAAAAAACTTACTTAAACTCACCTCACACCCATACCGCACACGCATAGTCTAAAACCTTCACCGCCCCACTCTCGTACCACCCCATTGCCATTCCTACTTATACCACACCCAACCCTACTTTCTTTTCTTTTCTTTTATTTAACATTTTGTTTCATACCCATCTTCAACTACACACCCCTATGATAGCCACCCTCAACTTAGGCGATTTGCTTGAGTTGAGGCATATAGTGTTCAAGGAGGGATCAAGGTCAAAAAAGGTTCATTTTAATTAAAACATGAAGGTGAAAAGGTTAAACAAGAAACTAGGTCACTTTAAGCTCAAATTAGGAATCAAGGAATACTTATTCTAATTTGGTCTGTCTTTTAGGCTAAGAGTGGACTTATTTAAACACGGTCAATGATCATGTCTCAACCAACTATCTTACAACCTAGGCAAGACTAACTGGGCAAGTTCTAGAGTAAACACACAATGTGAACTAAGTAAATGCCTCACACACACATGGTAGTGGGTTATATTATCAACTAATGCCTATTCGATTCATGCAATGCTACGCTATGATTATTTTATCCCTAATACTAATATCATAACAAGATTCTCAACACAGAGTTCACAATAATTTAGGAGGGGTGTCATTTTTTTAAACACATAAAAAAAACACAAAAATTTGATTGCACCAAGGTTCCTCATTCTTCTTCTAGTCAAGCAAAACAAAACATAACACAAATCACAAAAATGTAATATCCTAAACATGTTGGCTCTACTATGCCAACTCACTCTAGGAAAAAGAGACATGGCAATAAAACCTCGAGAGGATATCTAGACCCATAAGTAGCCCGACCCCTATCAAATAAACTTGCATTATCCACATTACATCAGGTCACCGCAAAGCGAGAAAGTTAGGAACCTTAGGTGCATAGATTTGATGTCAATCACAATAACAAAAATTATCACAAATGTAAAAATAGCAAAACACCTTGGATTGCCTCCCAAGTACCACTTGATTTAACATCAAACATAACGTAGGGTTCTTGATTACTTAGAATTCATAAAGGTAGCCATAGTATTGGCTTCTATGATCTTCAAAATTGCTTATTATAGAAACCACCCTTATCTTAATTGGCGGTTGTAATGCCCCGTACCTTATCTAGCTAAAATTCGTTCCTAGAACGTTAAAAAATAGCTTCCAAAATAAATGATAATTATTTTGGGTAGAATTATCCATATTTAGGCCTCCTATTGTGTGAAAAATTTGATAAGCTTTCTAACGATATAAGATTCGCCTAAATTCGATAATCGGGTAAGAAGTTATGGTTATCTTATGTTCTAGTTGTAAAACACTGTCATTTAGGTCATTAGCACATCGCGGAGAAGGTTTAAATAACATTTTTCAATTTTTAGTGGCCCTCTGTGATATTGGCGCATCGCGGAGAGGGACAAATTCCCAATTGTCCAATTCCAGTGAGGGTCCGTGATATTGGTGAGTCGCGCCAAACTTCCAGGTCCCATCCAAGGTGGCAACGCGATACCACCGCGTCGCACCACCACGTTTATTCCTAGTTGGCAATTTCCAGTGGCTTCGCGTGATAGTGGCACATCGAGCCAAGGACAAAAGTCAAGATTTTGGTCATTTTTCAGTTCCGTTCATGAGCTTAAGAGGGGTATTTTGGTAAATCCCCCAGTCCCTAATCCATCCTAAATAATTAATTAAACCCCTTCAAAGCACTTTACATCCATTTTTCATCAAATCTCTCTCAAGTAAAACCCTAGTTCATCAAGCTTCCTCCCCAAGAAATTTAAATTTCTCCATTAATTCTCCAAAGTAATTCAAGATTGAGAATTCCCAATTCAAGAGCTCTAAGAAGTCATCTCCAAAACGTCAATAAAGATCCAAGATTCAAGTTTTAGCATCTAGATCACCAATTGAGGTATGTGAGGTATGAACAAGGATAATCTTTTCATCCTTGTTGCCAAAACTTGTTTTAAATTCAACTTTTACTGAAGTTTATGAGATTTACCATAAAATTAAAGTTAGGCTTTATGCCCATTATTGCTAATTACAAGTATATGATATATCCAATTATTTAGAAGTTGAATTCCATGATTTTATTCATATTTTCATGCATATTGCTGAAATTTCCAGATTTTATGACGAATTATAAATGCTTATATTATCAAGCATAAATTTTAAGATGTTTTAACATGAGATTGATGCATGGGCTATTATGCCCTAATTAAGATTGCTATTTCGAGATTATTTATGCTATGAGCACCCTCAAATAAGACTATTCTCAGATTTTGATAAAGATTTGACCTTTTGGTCCTAAGCTAAGTTAAGATAAAGAATTCACTTTGTTCATATAACTTGAGATTTAACCTTGTGCTATTTTTGAAGTGGATTTCTTAAGATTTTGAGTATAAGAATGGGAGTAGTATTTATCACTGAGATGGGTAAGTTACTATAGTTTTATACCCCAGAACTACGTGCCACCGTAGGATTAAGATTATTCTCACTTCTATGTGGATGACTAAGATTGTGATCATTTCAGATAAGAAGTTCTATTCTGATGGCAAGGGTAGAACGACCCTACCTAATAGGGGCCAGACATGGACTCCATGGATGCTCACATGGTGTATGTCGGTTAGAAGAACCTCCCAAAAAAATCTCCCCTACTCTTCAACAGTCTATTGATTTAAAGCTTTAAGATAAAAGCATATGTTTTGGAATTTATGGTTTTAAGATTCTTAATCCCTAAGATAAATATTTTACAGATTTCAGAACTAGGTGTAATGGCTCACAAGATTTGCGTTATACATTTTATCATTTATGATTTATGATCTTCAGACTTCAGATTTCTCAAGCCTGTGTGGGTCATTTACATTTAGCATGCATGATTTTATAAATTATGATGTTTCTTACTTATTGCATTCACCCTCATATACTCAGTATATCCTCAAAGTACTGATCCACATATATGTCTATGTGCTATATTGTCTCATAATGTAGGTTCAGGTGCTCAATCTCAGCAGCGTGAGTGATCTTCGAGCATTTCTTCTACATCACTGCAATTGGTGAGTCCTCATAGTTCGGGGACTTAGTTATTCATACTTCCAGTTTATCAGTAGATGTTTATTTGTTCATTTCAGACTAATTTGAGTCAGCTGGGGCCTGTCCCGGTGACTCTCTAGATCAGTTAGTAGAGGCTTGTCGGACTACTAGATTCAGTGTTAGACTTTTGATTCAGTATTCAGATTCTCAGTATTGTCTTACCAAGATTTATAAGATTTCTATGTTTAGATAAGATTTCCACATTTATTATGTTTTCATATTCATATCTTTCCTATTTTGAGATTTAGATTTAGTAGAAAGCAGCTAGGGTTAGCTCAGGACTACTTGTAGTTCGGAGCACCGTGTGGTATCCCGGGAATTAGATTTCGAGGCGTTACAGTGGCACCATAGTTCTACAAACATTGAATATGACTTCCTCATTATTCAGCCTGAACTTTAACTCACCCCTTTCCATATCCACCAATACTCTACTCGTGGCTAAAAATGGTGTCTCCAAAATAATAGGCATCTCAAAATCAACCTCATAATCCAAGATAACAAATTAGGTTAGAAAGATGAAGTTTTTCACCTTGACCAAAACATCAAATGATATGCCCACAGGTTTTTAATCATATGATTTGCCATCGATAATCACATCATCATTGGTTCGGGGGGTCTCAAGCTCAATTGTTTGAATACTGCCAGTGACATTAAGTTAATGTTTGTACCCAAGTCACACAAAAGCCTTGCAAAGCTAGATGACCCAATTGTGCAAGGAATTGTAAATGTACCTGGGTCACTCTTCTTTTGGACAAGAGATAAAGATGCAATCACACTACAATGGTGAAAACCAACAACATCCTTATGACTGACAGTTCTCTTCTTTGTCACAAAATCCTTCATAAATTTTGCATAGCCAGTCATTTGTTCTAGAGCTTCAAGAAGAGGGATGTTCATGGTCAACTCATTCAATATCGAAATAAGCTTTTTATACTTCCTTTTTTTAGCTTTCTACTTTAATCTTTTGGAAACAATAGAGGAGTTTGGGGAATGGGCTTAAGTGGTAATAGATAAATAAAAAATCAACAACCATCCTAAGACTTAGTAATGTCGATATAAGAGCTACTATAATAAACTATGAGTACTGAATATTCAAATACAATTGGTCTGTAAGATGAAAGACAAGATATAGATACATAGAAGGAAAAAGAGTAACTCCGATTCCAAGAGCTCACCTAATCTCCAAAATCAACTCTGCACAAATATTGAATTAGCAACGGCAACTAGTACTCGAATCTGTATCCAAAAGGTACAAAAATATAGTATGAGTACCAAAATCATGGGTTCTCAGCAGGCATCATCCGCCGACTAAGCTAAATCATAATATAAATACGATAAGATACAAGATAACATAAGTTAAGTCAAGATAAAAAAAGGGGGAACCTAGAAATAAGCTCTGACACCACTATACATAGATAAATAAATGCATACGATAAAGATAATATAAAAAACATACCATTAACTACATGATTGTCCCCATAAGCCAATAAGTGATGAAAAGTAAATAACCCAACGCAGGCCTCCATAAGCCTAGAGGGTACAATCAAGGAAACTAACAATCGAATAACCAAAATTTACCAACTGTCATGCCATAACCAAGAATCCACCCATTCCATATCACATAATAAATCATCCTCAATGTCAGACTCAAACCGAAACTCAATAGCATTATCATTATTATCATCAAACTTGAACTGAAACTCATATATATAAATCGTATCAATAAACCATTTTAGTGATCCATTTCTGTAAGCTAAACTTAATATATCATAGATATAAACCATCCCTTTACTTATTTTTATACACACTGGACCAAGAATTGTATCCGCAAGTCTCATCCATAATCACATCTATAAGTCATATTATTATCCATATTCGAAAGTCATATCGATATTAATGTTCATAAATAATACAATTAAGCATATCAGAAATTCATACCAAGAGTCATATCTACAGGCCACCCATCATATCTATAAGCCGCAAATCGTCTCTACAATTCACATCAGATCAATAAGTCATAGCATATCCATAAGCCATATCATATATGTATATAAACATTATCATCTATGTAAGTCATATCATACCCATAGGTCATATTATATATCTATATATCTATATATATATACACACACACACATAAGCCATGTCATCTTTATAAGTCATATCATACTCGTAAGTTATATCATGTATATAAGTCACACCATATCTATGAGATATTTCATATATATAGGCAGATCATACTCATAAGCAATATCAAGTACATAAGTCGTATCTTGTCTATAAGTTATACTTTTTAATCATATTATTAATCATATTATTAATCATATTAGGAAGCTATACCGAAAATCGCATGTATAAGTCACAATCATACTTAGAAATTATATCCTTAATCATACATATGAGTAATATCATTAGCGATACTCAAAAATTAGCATCAATCCTTCAATATCTAACTAATATACTCAATAATTATATTCAACCTCTTCGAGTGCCAAAACTACCATTAATAAGAGTATATCATACGTAAATGGGTCTACGAGGTTATCACAAGTCTTAGCCTTGGAGGATGAAGGGGCGCCACTTCTAATCTCTGACAATCCTCTTAGGCAACTTCTACCATGGACTATGCTAAGGTATCAAAGTTCCTTCCTAGATGTCAAGTAAGCCATAATTAGCCCTAAGATAGAAATCCTTCCCAAACATGAACAACTAAGGCAATCCTACCTAGAACAGTAGCAACTACGATAATTCCCTTAATTTAAGCAATTAAGGATAATTCTACTCTGACATGAATAACTATGGCGGTTTCACCTACCTTCAGTAATTAAGACATCAATTCTAAATATGCATACTGTGAAGTTCAATCCACCTAAGCCATGAATAACTATGCTAACTACTCAAAGTCTACGGTTGCAAGATAGCCTGACGGCCCAGTTAAACCCAAATACTCTAATTCATACTTCCAAAGCCTAAATCTCACCCCATAGCTAGCATAATATCAAAATTATGCTACAAGATAGCTCAACCTATGAAGAAGATAAACCTTGCCTACCTGAACGTCGAAGAAAGCCCAAGGAATTGGCTAAATCACTGATTTATCCTTTCGAGAAACTTCCGCAAGGTGCCATGCTGTAAAAATCATAATCTACTTATCAAAACGAGAACAATGATACCCATGTTGCACTACTGTGCTTCGAGTCCTAAATTACTTAAAAATACCACATGGGGCCTGTTTACGAAAATTGCATTTCCAAAACTAGCTCAACATTCTCTTACGCTCAAGGAATATTTACTCTCAAAATGGGTGAATTCTGAGATATAACGGTGTTAAAATCAAGTCATCAAGTTTTTAGGAATTTTAGGAAAAGAAAGAGAATTTTAGCAAGAAATTAATGAAAACTCACCACAAATGTGAAGGAGAAATGAGTAAATAATCTTTATCCCAGCCCCAAAATAACCCTACAAATGTTATCCCTAAGCTTCCCGACTTTTTAGGGTTTAAGTTTCTTGAAAATGGATGAGAAATGATGAAAAAGGGGCTAAATAGGGTATTTATACCCCTCCCAAGTCCACGGGTGCCGCTTAAGTTAATAATGGGCCGCGTAAGCGATCACCGCTTAAGCGACCTAATGTCATTTTAACGACATCCTGAAGATTGCACAGGTACCGCTTAAGAAGTCCCTTGCCGCTTTAGAGGTTACCGCTTCAGTGGTAGTTGTTCCGCTCTAGCGACATTCGACCAGGCCAGTCTGACCGCTTAAGTGGTCAGCTGGCCACTTTGGCGGATCTCCGCTTAAGCAATCCAAATGCCCGCTTAAGCGGATGCACCAACTGAGTGCACTAGCTAAAACCTCAAGTTTAATCTAGGCTTCCGCCAACCCCTAGAAATTTATTCGTAATTTTGTATACGCAAACTAACTATGTTACCCTATCAAATTCGATGTTGCGGACTCAATGGCGCAGTAAATTTCTATCCAAGGTCGGTTTACTAAAAAGTGGCTCCCACACCCATTTGTCATTTCTCTTAACTTCCGACTAATAGCTCGAAATGAGCTTGGGTGCCTCAGGACCCAAATCAAGGGTCCACCTAGCCTAAAATTGACATTTCAGAGTTGTTAGAACAGTCGAAATTAACATACGAGGTCATTTAACTAGAGTTTTCGTCCGGTAGCCAATTTAAACCAACGAAGACTTCAAAACAACGAATTGGCTCTAAAAAACAAACGAGCTGTCCGGTAATCGAACTGTCAGTCCCAACAAATCATAAGTGACTTGGGGAGGCTATAGAAAAGCTCTAAACGGCAAAAATGAACGGAAATATAGGAAATGACCTGAAGGATCATTACAGCAAATTAACTCCCTCTTACATATATAGTAAAGTCTAACTTTTTCTTTTTTTTAATCCATTAAAAAAGTTATTTATATAATTAAAAAATCTAATACTTCACTTTTTCCCTTAATGATCTTATTTATAACTAAACAAATATTCCTTTTATTTAAAAAAAGAATGATATATTTTAACTTGACATGAAATTTAAGAAAATAAATAAAAAATTAAATTTTATGATGTTAAATTAAAGTTATGTTAAATACATGTCACGCCATGTGAAAAATTAAAATTAAACATTATCAAAAAAAGAAAAGATTATTTTTTTTAAAATAGATTTAAAAATATTATACAAAAATATTTATTAAATTTCATGTGAAGTTAAACAACTGATAACGGCGCAAGCAGCAGCTTATAAAAATGAGAAAAACGAAAAAAAACGAATTACTATTTGATTCCCTTGACGAAATCAACGCAGTACGTAAAACGGCACCGTTCCGTGATTGCTTTCCCTTCCTCAGCTCTTTTTCCAATGGCAAATTGTACGCAGGAAAACAGGAAAGAAAGAACGAGGAGGTGCAAATCTGGAGGAAAATCTAAGCTGAAAAGTCCGTACACAAGCATCTCATTACATTGTTCTTCACGAAAGAGCGTTTTCTCCGTTTCTACATATAGATTTCTATACACATAATACATATGTAATGCATTTGTTTGCAATCTACAAAGATGAATAGAACTTGCCGAAATATGGGAAAGAAAACATCAATATGAGCTTCAACCAATGTTCTTTCCTTTTTTAATCCCTTTTTAGCACTAATATGGCTGACGATTTTTGTTTTGTCACCAAGGTTTGTGGTTTTTTCTCTTTATATTCACGTTTGGTTTTTGTTTCTTTTGCTTTTTAGGATTTTCCGTTGGGGGGTGTGATTTGTGGTTTCTTGATTTGGGTTTCTACTTTATCTCAGAGATTTATTATAGTTATTTGCTGAAAGTTTAAGCCTTTCTCCACTTGTTACTAGCATTGAAGTGGAGCAAATCAGCTTTTCTCTTTATTCTTATGTATTTTCTTTAGGCTTAAATATTGTTTTAAGCTCAGCTTTGTACAATGAGAATCTAGGATTAAGCCTTTTTGGTTGGTTAAAGTTTAGGCCTGTTAATAGTTGTTAGCATTCAGTGGGTGTACGCTCAAGCTTCTACTTTTGTTCCTTGTATCTTTCTTTAGTTATCATTGTACAATAAGTAGAGTATAAGAGTAATGATAGTAAACTGGATTATTTTGGTATGGGAACAAAGGTCTTTAGATTGAACTAATTCTACTGTTGTAATTAAAAGTGTATTTTTTGATATGGCTTATCTAGGTTATGAAGTTCCTTGAGATAATTTAGACTGTAGATATTACTTTTATTGAATGACACCTTGAAATACTGTTTGATCTAGATTTTTATGAGGAGATCCTATAAGAAGTTACGGTTCTCGAGGAAATAAACTTGGAATGGGATGCGCATAGGTGGAATGTGTACTAAGGGTTGATGTAGCTTTGTTCAATTAGATTGAGGTTGAGGTATACTTGCTTGATAAATATCTTTGAGCAACTTATTCTTTATTGAGACTGATGATAAAAAGAGTTAAGAAGATTCAAGTGCAAAACAGTTTCATCTTCTGATTCCATTCAGGACTCCTTCATAATAAAGCCACCAAAGATTTCTCCGATGATGCTGAGAATGGTGGTCTTAATCTTTGCAATGGTATGTGGAGTTTATATATGTTCAATTGGCCTGAAACAAATTGGTGTGAGTTCCACTGGACGGATCGTAAGTGTTCATTTGGTTGAAAAGCCATGTGAGGCAACTGACATTGAACCTTTGGAAAGACCTTATGTGCACTTCCCCAAGCCAACAACTTTTAGCCGGTGAGACTTCTATTATTCTGTTTTTCATGTTTTGTGTTTCTCTTTGTGGATAAAATTACTGAGTTGCTGTCTTCTATATATTCAGGGGTGAATGTGCTTGCAATCCTGTAAGAAATTTTGCAATATTATCGACACAGAGATCTGGTAGTGGATGGTTTGAGACATTGTTAAACAGTCATATGAATATAAGCTCTAATGGGGAGATTTTTTCTATTAAAATCCGGAAAAGTAACATGTCAACAATTGTGGAAACTCTGGACAAACTTTATAACCTAGACATTTTGACAAGTGCTTCCAAGAATGAATGTACTGCTGCAGTTGGACTCAAGTGGATGCTTAATCAGGTAAGCGCTTCTTGAAAGTTGTGATATAATTCTGTGAGATTGTTAAGGAGTACTTCTGAATGTATTTCTGGTGTATCACAAAACCTTTTCTATGTTGATCTTCCTAATTAACATCCTGTTCCAATAGTTTGCACTCTGTGATATAGTGTGTTTTCCAGGGTTAAACTTGATTTGTCAAATATGCGAGTTTGTATCACTTGTTTAATGCTTAGATTTTATTTTTTTTGATAATTGTGGTGTCCGGGCCAGTTTGCGTGCACCTCGACTAACTCCATGGGATACCTGCCACCTCCCACCAGCGCAAGTATCAGATAACTTTGTCCACCAAGGCTAGAACAGATGAGAAGAAATCACCTAGTGTTTGTTTCTGTTGTGATCGGGAATTGTACGTGAGACCTCATAGTGCTTAACCCAACTTCGTTGAACCACTAGGCCACACCCTTGGGTGCATGCTTAAATATTTATCTAGCAATTTTGTTTTGATCGGTATTTATCTAGCAAGTTCTTATTCCTAAGTTGAACTAGTATACTCATATGCTTAGAGTGGGGATTATTAATGGATATGGTTGATGCTTAATACAAGGGAAGGCTGTAGATGTACTTGCACAGTGGAACATCCTTTCCTCAGCTTTGGTGTGACGTGCGCTTATATATGTATGCTTTTCCTGTTGTATGTTGTTTAAAAGTGAAACATGCCAGGATAACTAAAGTTGATAACGCAGCCAACTATTACTTTGTATTCCTTTTTTCCTACGTATTTAGATTTTTATAGCCCCCAACTAGTTCAGTTTGAAGCGTATACAGGACTTACTCTTGGGACTAGCAGAATCATTTAGTTCTTGAAAGTTGCTTATCTCTTGACTGCTGAATTTAATGAAATTCAAGATATTGGGTGATTAGTGAAATTTTTTGTTTATTGATCAAAAAAGCTGTTGTGTAGAGTTAATGGTAAGCTAATGCTATGCTTGAAGAATGAGTAAGATGGGTCTAAAAGAATCATTAGCATTGTAACAACAACATACCCAATATATTCCCACAAAGTGGGGTCTGGGGACGGTAAGTGTACGCAGTCCATACCACTACCTCAGAGGTGAGGTAGAGAGGTTGTTTCCTATAGACCCCCGGCTATCATTAGCTTTGTGTTATCTTGAAATACAATTTTCTTAGCATATGATTAGTATGAAATAGTTATAGATTTACAGTTACCAGATATTAAATGTTTGGCTCCTTACTCTCCCCACCTTCCCCTGGCCTCCAATGCTTGTGTGATAGGTGAAGATGGACCCCAATGTTTGTGTGATAGGTGAAGATAGGCCTTAAAACTAGTATTACTTTTGCTAATGGAATGTTAGCTTTACAAGTAATTTACTGCTGCAAAAACTCTAAAATTGGATCAGAAATGTTCTTTGAAAAAACTCTGCCTTCTTTTGCATTCTTCTCTTTTGACTGTCTTGAATTTGAGAAACGGTTACTTTAAGAGGATGCAAGAACATTAAAGTTAAAAATGGCATATATGATATGTCCACCATGTGTAAGAATGAAATGCTTTGAATTCTGAAAAAGCTAGTCCCTTGATAACTGCCTTCTCTTTTCATGGTTGTGGAGAATGTTGTTGATTGCAATTCTGTTTGAATGTCACTACAGGGTCTGATGCAGCATCATCAGCAAATTGTTGAATATTTCAGAGCCAGAGGAGTTTCTGCTATTTTTCTCTTCAGGAGAAATCTGTTGCGTAGAATGGTTTCAATGCTAGCAAATTCCTACGATCAGAATTCTAAGATGTTAAATGGAACTCACAAGTCTCATGTGCATTCTCCCAAGGAGGTCAGTCTTGTGCTCTATTTCCCTCCTACGTAGACACCAATGCTTTGTCTCTATGGTGTCTTAAGAAGTATAATTGTTGTTCAGGCTGAGATACTTGCAAGTTACAAACCTATGATAAACACAACTTTGCTGATCCCCGACCTGAAGCAAGTAGATGACATGGCTATAAAAGCTGTGGAATACTTCAATAGCACTCGACATATTATATTATATTACGAGGACATAATAAATAATCAAACAGTAAGTGTTCGCATAGTCTACCATGCTGACTTTGTTCATCTTATTCAGTGTGCTTACTTTTCTAGTTTGTCATTTTCCTCGCAGATACTGTACGATGTTCAAGATTTTCTGAAAGTTCCTAGAAGGGACCTTCACAGTCGCCAGGTGAAGATACACAAAGGGACATTGTCTTCACAAGTTGAAAATTGGGTTGATGTTGAAAAGACACTCAAGGGAACACCATATGAAAGCTTCCTACGTGCAGATTACAAGATATAGATTGACAGTTTTCTTGTACAGATGTAGCTCGTGTTCAATTCAATTCTTTCATTATTTACTGTTAGGAGAAGCTCTATGCTTGTGCTTTAGCCAAAAGGCCGAGAAAGATTATATTTGTTAGCAGAAGCTGACAAGGAAGCTTCTTGTTAAGATTTTGGCAGCAGCAGCTAGTTTTCTAGTTCCGCCATACCCCGTAATGAGTGTCGTCTTGATTTTCACGTTTAAGTAGAAATTTGCGTGCAATTTTCTTTGATTCCTGAGAATTAGGAACTTGTAAGTGACATGATCCAACAATTTTTTCTAATTTTGTTATCAATGTTTCTTTCCTTTCTCCTTAATTAAGTGTCGCCTTGCAATTTTACTGCGTAGATAAATTGAACATAAGGGGTAGTCTTGGATGATTCTCTTAATGTCCAGTTACTAGCCAAGCGAAAGTACGTATGTACTCTCTACGCCAACAAGTACTTCAACCTAAATAGCTGCTACCTCCGATTCATTTTATGTTCCCTTTGTCATTTTATTATGAATTGTCCGGAATTACTTGTTCATTTATCAAATCAACACAATAATTAAAAAATTCATTTTACTCCTATTATTTTGTTTTTGATAGCCTAAACAAATTTATAAGTCTAAAAAAAAAATTCAAACAAGTGAAGGGTAAATTAGTAAAATTTTCTATTTTATTTATGATTTCTAAGAGGTGAGCAAAGAAAAAAAATAGATAATTAATATAAAACAGAGGATGCAAATTTAAGTGAGAACGGTTCCGAAGTGAGGATACATCTCACTTTTCCATGGTCAAGTACAAATACAGTTTACAAGACGTTAGCATTATGAAGAGGGGTAGGTGGTGATGTCATCATAATGGACTTGGAACAAATTTAAGTGATAACGGTTGCCAAGTGAGAATACATCTCACTTTTCCATGGTTAAGTGACAAATGCAGTTCACAAGACAACATGTTGCATTATGAAGAGGGGTGGGTGGTGATGTCATTATAATGGACTTGGAAAAGTAGGACAGCACAACCAAATGTTTAAGCATTCATTGAATTCATATGATGTTATTTCTATTTCTACTGGGGTGTGTGATCCGTGTTAGCACGAGCTCAATATTATATTATTATTACAAATAATACACACGTATTGCACAAAGAAATCATTAAGCTATCAAGGAATAAAACATCTATTTCCAAGTATTGTTACATAAAAACACACCTTGAAGGCTAGTGTACATACAGAACCCATAATTGAGCAGGTTTGATTAGTTATGAAAGGTGCCAAGATATGAAGGCGAGAGACTAGAGACTGATTAGTTGGATGTACAGAAGTAATATCGAAATACACACTATTCCTGCCAAACATCTAAAACTGCAAAATATGATTCTTCATACTCTTGAAAAACTCTTTCTTTTTCTTGTTGAAGTTCGCCAGGACTCTATCAAACTCTCTTTGTTTCTCTGTTTCTACGTCATAGTAATGCACTTTTTCCCCCTATGTCATTGTTTTCCACTTCTCTCTACCCAAGTCATAGCACCTTTGAACCAGAACAAGGCTAGAGATGACAGGAAAAGTTGCACACTTATGAAAGACATCATCCATAAATAACACTACATTTTTTTACTTCTTTTTTCTGTCACCACAGGAATCTACAAAGACCAGAATGTACGAGTGACTTCTCATCCTTGAGATCACAACTGCAATAGAAGTGACCCTGCCAGTAATCATGGCGTAAGACATCAGACGTCGTCACAATCATCACTGAACAAATGATGAAATGACAACTGTTTTCTTTAATTCTTCAATCTGTTATAAATTTATAAATATGCCATCCTTAACCTAAATATATCAACGCCTTGCTAAATTTATCAGAGTACCTACTGAGTTTATAGTGAAGGATAAGGTGATTTAAAGATGAAAGGAAAAACTTTTCTATATTAAGACCTGCTTCTGTTTTTATTAGAAGCAGCTGAATAAAGAGTGTATTGATTGATTTCACCATTAGAATAGTAAACATAAATAACATTTACGAAAAAGCCTCTTCATATTTATGCAAAACCAATAGCAATATCATCGCACTGCCTCAATCCATTACATGCTTGATTCACATAACTCCCTCTGGCCTCTACTCATTTATTATTGTTGGAACAACGACAAATTAGGGCTTTAAGTGCTATTATCTAAGAAGACAAACTGTTAAGGGGAAATAGCAACTTAAAACTGTACCATTTCTTTTGTACTTTAGGTAATCCTTTAGCCCTTTGCAAGACAAATTCACCAAATGTAATCACTATATTTAGACTTCCTGACATTTATTTTTGCAATCTTCTTCTTGAAAGTGGCCCCAAGTTTCTTCCCTGATGTGGGTTCACACTGCTTCACTCCAGATGAATTTACTTTGTCGCGTGATTTTACCTGCAATACTATTTGACTTTTATTGCTGTCATGGAGTATTTACTAGTCTGAAATTGAAGTAGAAGCAGAGTGAGGATTGAGTCATCACCAATTTAATCACTTTTGAACTAAAAATGGTGCAACAGTATGAACTTTTTTACAATTTGGCTATAACCTCTCAAAACATATACGATCATTGCCAGTGGTAATATAAGGTAACACAAAACAAATTCGTAAGAATAAGCATAGTTATATCTATAAAATCTTCGAATCGTAATATTATAACGCAATAAAGAAGAAACTAAAGAGATTCTAAGTGAAGATTTTAGGTTTTTAAAAAGACATCCTTGCATTCTTTTAGTTGGATCTAATTTATCCAAAACAACAACAACAACAAAAACCCCCAGTGTATTCTCACATAGTGACGTCTGGAGAGGGTAAGATGTACGCAGTCCATACCTTTACCTCTAAAGAAGTAGAAAGGTTGTTTCCGATAAACCCCCGGCTCGAGACACGGCATACTAAACAAATTCATAGTAAAGCATGGAACAAGATGGCATAACATAAATACGACAACCACAGGTAATAGAAAATAGAGAAAAGTAAACAGATTTGTAATAAAGCATGAAACAAGGTATCATAACAAGAATAATATCCCCACCAAGTAATTTCCTACACTAGTGACCCAAACTGACCCTAGCCTTCTGCCCTAATTTGCGTCCTCTAGATCTTCCTATCTAGGGTCATGTCCTCAGTGAGCCGTAACTGCTCCATGTTCAACCTAATCACCTCTCCCCAGTACTTCTTCAGCCTACCCCTACCCCGCCTAAAACCTTCCAAAGCTAGCCTCTCACACCTACGAACCGGGGCATTCATGCCCCTCCTCATCACGTGTCCAAACCATCTCAATCGGACTTTCCGTATCTTATTCTCCACTGGATTCACACCAACCTTCTCCCTGATAGTCTCATTCCAAACTCTATCCCCCTAGTCAGCCCACACATCCAACGCAACATCCACATTTTCGCCACCTTCATTTTTTGAATGTGGGAGCTCTTAACTGGCCAACACTCCATTCCATACAACATTGCTGGACGGACTGCCACCCGGTAGAATTTGCCTTTAAGCTTGGGTGGCACCTTCTTATCACACAATACCCCCAAAGCGGGCTTCCACTTTATCCATACACAGTAAAGAAACAAAGCTAAAACAAAATGGCATAAGTTTTGTAATGGAATTTCTTTGAGTTCATTTAATTTTTAATCCTTGCAAAGATAAATTACAAGTTGTGCTAATTACAATTGAAGCAGCTGTATAAGCTATAATTCGAGTTAAAATTGAGGTTACTGCAGGCCGCGAGGTATGTTACATTTAAAAATTTGCGTGCTTTTATATCATGTAACTTTTTATATAATAGTAATACACCAACACACCACCACTTAACAGATGGCTTTGAGTAAGTAAACTATTTTTTGCCGAGTAACAATAACAGTTTTGGCCAATGTTGCTCTGAAGATCCTTTAAAATAGTGCAATTTTTGACGAATTTAATACGAGTGCGTTAATATTTTTGGAGAGTCCCACAAAACATAAAATTTGAGCATATTAGGATCTAAATAGCTATCTAATCCATAAGTGGCAATCAAAAGTATGATTTCCACTAAGTTGCAGTTTATAAAAAGTTTATCTAATATAAATGACCTTTAATTTTCACTAATAAGATTTTCTAAATCTTAAAATTCCTTATTCAAAAGTGGTAAGATCAGTATACTCTACATATCATATCAGAAGAAGCTAGCATTAGTCAAGGCGGAATTGAATTCTTATTTGAGCAAGATTTATTTCAATCGATTATTACGCCAGTGAACTGATCTCCTTCTTTCTTGCAACCTCGTTGTTTCTTCATGTTGAGCTATAAAAAATTCAAGGGTGAAAACAATTTAGTATAAAAACTAGGCATCTAATTCATTAAATCAGAACATTAACTTTGGTTAAACACATTTATTTTACAATAGCAAGATGAAAAAATATGAATTTTTTTCCAAAGCTAACCCCTGGCTTAGCTGTTGCGCTCTTCCCAAATCAACCATTTATTCGTAATCATTTTTATAATATGCCTAGGTGTATCTCCTTTGCAAACAATACAAAGCACTTCATTAATTTTAAATACACAAAAAATTATTATACATAAATTTTAATCCAATTTACAAAAGTGGAATATTATTATAAGACCATTGAAAATACAGTCACAATTATAAAGAACAGAAGTATGTAATTTTCCTTCAAATTTGCATCAACAAAGACTCAAAATAAAGAAATTTCTTATAGTCCAAAAGAAAATCGTATAAATCCCATAATCTACTTCTATTCCGTTGATACCACCATTAATAGACAATTATTTACAATTATTAACAAATAAGACTCAATATAGTTAGAGAGAAGAATCGAAGAGTCCAATTCTCTTCTACAAGACTTCTTTCATTAGAAATTATCAGGATGGATTGAAATTCAAAGAAGAATCCAAAAAGGAAAAGATGTTAACCCAAATCGGGTAGTACACCATCACACGCAGAGAAGAAGCAGATGGGCGGTAGATTGACAGCTAATTACACTGACTTTTCTAAAGAGATATGTCTTTCTAGATTTAATCTATGATGCTGTGTTCGAATTCTGCTAAGTGTTAATTTATTGATAATTTAGTCATAACTCATTTATTATTCAGTGAATATAAAGGCTAAAATATCCTTAAGCCTTTCTTTAAATAACTTTCGACAGTCTTATTGAAACCCTCATTTATATTATATACAATAGAATATATTAGGAGACTCGGCTTCAACATGTTAGCTTAGTGGTAAAATATTTTAAAATAAGAATAATTAAGTTATTTAAACTCATTAGCTGGACATGTATTCTTTGCTATTGCTGAAAAAAAAATATTTTGTTTGCTTTGCTATTTGGACTTCAACAACTTAAAAAATATTTATCCTTCATCACAAAATTACAAATTATGCCCTATATTGACATCTATATTTAAATGTCAATTGTGGTAAGGTCATTAAATTTTTCCTCATTCTTTTGTCTTTTCTATCAAACTATTTAAATTTAATATAATTAAATAATTTTTAAAAATAATAGTTCATATTAATTAATTTAATCAAATATTAAAATTAATAACTGTTAGATTTACTTTTATCTGGCCCTTTTTACTTATTTAGTTTAGTTATTTTATTGTAATATTAATATGATGATTATGTAAGTTTGAATTAATTAATTTAATCAAATATTAAAATTAATAACTATTAGATTTACTTTTATCTGGCTCTTTTTACTTATTTAGGTTAGTTATTTATTCTAATATTAATATTATGATTATGTAAGTTCATAAAATACTAATAATCAAATTTAAATTTTCAAATTTTATTTGAAAAAAGTAATTTAGTAAAATGTATAAATATTTTTTTTGGATATGTGTCAAGTCAACAAGGACCAAGTAAACAAAAATTAAGAAAAAAAGTCAAATCAATATAAACACTTAATAATATTTTACCTTCGTGAGGTATAAACATTATTTATTGTTAAATAACACGTAATAAATCACTATTCTTTTATATGTAAAAGGAATCTATCCACTATTTGGTTAAGCATACTATTTTTATGAATTATTATTATTATTATTATTATTATTATTATTATTATTATTATTATAAGAAAATCTATTAATAAATACACTTTTCATAATGTTGTACCCGTGCTAGCACCGAGTCTTTCCACTCTAGTTGGTATCTAAGCGTTGGATCCTACCAATCTTTATCTTTTTATTTATTTATAAAAAATTCTTGTTTGTGGCGTAAAATGATTGGAGAAGACAAATTAAAAGAATGTGAAGGATTTGTGAAGGATTTTTGTTTTAATTTTCTTATTATAATCTTCTTTAATAAAGGTGTTATAAATATATTACCATATATAGTGAATGTCTACTTTATCATGTATAGTGAATGTCTACTTTACCATATATAGTGCATATCTATTTATGAAAAAGGTTAAAAACCCTAAGATTAGTTTTTCCCTATAATAAAGGGGGTTTTATTCATTGTAATTAACCCCTCAAGAATTCATCATGAGAAATAAAGAAGTCTCCTCTCTTATCTCTGCATTCTTTTTGTTCTTTATTTTATATTTCATAATATGTTATCAGCACGAGACTCTATAAAATAAGGTGAGATTATAAATCTAAAGGTAATTTCAAGGCCTGTAATTTCTTATGTTATTTATCTTTTGCTACTAATGATATAATTATTATTGAATTTGAGAAAAAATAATTGATTTGGAACAACTTATGCTTTAAATTTATTCATGAAGAACAATATTGTTAAAAGATATGATGATGAATTTAAGTTTCGTCTCATTGGGAGGGTAAGACATTGGGTTAAAAATTTCAATGCACCATGATGATAAGATGTTGGGTTCAAGTCTCATCGAGTTATAGCCTAAAATGTCTTTATATGGGTAAGATATTGAGTTTGAATCTCAATACACCATATTGATAATATTTTGATGGCTAAGGCAAAATAATGGGTGTTTGGTGAAAAGTTATGAAACATATCCCATTGATATGCTCTATTCCATGAAGCGAATATGATAGCAATATATGATGAATTCAAAAGTTGACAACTTGCTTCATTCTTGAAAGGAATGAGGTAGCAGTGCATAATATATCTGAAAGAAGACAAGTGATTGAATGCACGGATATAAGAGTGGAGGGACAATATGGTAATAATCATCAAAATTGATAATACTTTTACACGCTTATCATGATTATAAGATATGCTAGAGAAAAAATTTCTACATCATATGTATGCCTTGATTTGATTCTGAAGTAGCAAAATCTTGAAAGAGGTTATAAGTTATCATAATTTGATAGACTTAAGGCACGATTAGATTTTAATTTCTGTGGAATGAGAAACTTATTAATGCAAACGTTCACTTAATTGTGATGGTATCACAACTCACCTCCGAAAGAGGCAGAATAACCGAGAAGAGTTATTTTAAAATCTACTTCTAAAGTAGTACATCTGAAATTTATTCATGTAATAGTAAATTTGAAATTTACTAAGAAAAAAAAATACGTCATGATAAATTTGTGTTTATGACTATAAATGAGTTCATAAGTTGATATGAACGATTGTGACATCTTGAAGATGTGTATATTGAGTATAGACATGTATTGAAGAATTAGAAGATTCTTCAAGAATTGTTTATGTTGTTTGTTCTCATGATAAGTTAGTTGGACCAACTAATTTTGAGATTGGATCTTTTAAAATATGAAAAGGTATAAAAGGTGAATAAGGGCCCGTTCACCTATCATGTGATGTGTTGAAAAGATGCATCAATAAGATAATCACATATACGTTTATCGTCAACCTACAGTTTGACATTCATAAAGTTACTTGCTCAATATAAATTGAGTTGAAAGCATAATTTTCAGATTGTGTAATCAAGATAATTCATCTTGATGATGATGGTTTAGCATTAAATGCCTTCAATAAATAGCTGAAGCATTGCTAATAAGAACTAAGCTTCATGTATTGATTTGAAATATTATATACAAAAGTACGTGTAAGCATCAAATCAATAAATTATGATTAATTTTCCCTCAAAGTTGATTTTGAGTCAGGAACCACATATTGTCCATCTAATAATTTTGATGTGCGGTATACAATTAATGAATATACCATGATGCACAAAGATGGATTCCTCAAAGAAGATAGATGATGTATGTTAGTTTTCCTAACATAAGGGGAAGATTATAAGCAGCTATGAAATTTGTTAGGAATTATCACCAGATCCTCATTTAAAAGATAATTCAAGTTAAATGTCGAAAGCATCTCATATTTAAGGTGCAAGTGCTCCTATTTTGTGTCCCTGAAGGACAAAGTCTATGTATGCGTAGAAGCATGGTAGTCCAATCGATTTCAAATAAAATAATTCTTAAAAAAAATAAGGAAAAAATAATCATAATAAGAAGACAATGTGCTCTTAAAGAGTCTACGACATAACACTTTATAAAATCTTATGAGAGGTTCAGGTACCTGGAAATAATGAAGTGATGAGATCTCAAATTGTTATGTCACATTCTGAACCGATATCAAATGATATATCATCAATGATATTTTTGAGACAATATTGGCGCAATATTGTAAAAGATTCTGAGGATCTAAATTCTACATTTATTTAAGCATGTTGACATAGAAACATTATCAAGTGACATGAAAGGATGCATCTTGGTAAGAGTAAAACTTATTTAATTTGCAGTCTAGACACTTGAAGATGTCGCACATGATATATTGAATATTGTCACTTGACAAAATTTACTTAAAAACTTGTTTAAGGATTCAAAATGTTTGAAGCATATAAGAGTTTCTAGGAAACTTATTTATAATCCTTATATTGTACTCCCTCGGTTTAAAAAAGAATGACCTAGTTTACTTAGCACGGAGTTTACAAAAATAAAGAAGACTTTTGAATCTTATAGTGTTAAATTAAAAATATGTCAAATGTACCAAATTGCCCTTCAATCTTATTGTCTTAGACATGCTATGTGGAAACTTAAAATTTAAAAGTTGCTAAAAAGGAAAAGGGGTCATTCTTTTTTAAACGGACTAAAAAGAAAAGTAGAATGGACTAAAAAGAAACGTAGGACATTCTTTTTTAAATGGAGGGAGTATAAGCTTATAACTTGAAAATTATTGGAACTCTTGGAGAGTTTTCAAAAGTAATAAATTATTTGCTGAAATAAGAAATATATCAATTTGGATTGGTTATGAAGCACCATATCTTAGTGTAATTGGTGCACTCATGTATCTTGCAAATACTACATGGCTTGATATAGCCTTTTCAGTTAATTTATTAGCAAGATTGCAATCCCTATCTTATTGGTCATGCTGATGTTGGATACTTATCTGACCCGCATAAATCTCGGTCTTAAGAATGCAATGTGTTTATATGTGGAGATACTGTCATATCTTGGAGATATAAAAGACAGTTTATAATAGCCACTTCATTAAACCATGCCGAAATAATAGCTATTTATGAAGCAAGCAAAGAATGTGTATGGATGAAGTCTATATACATGTCATTTGAGAAAATGTAGTTTGAAATGTGACAAAGTTCCCACAATTTTATATAATGCAGTATGCATAGCACAACTTAAAGGATGATTCATAAAAGGAGATAGAATGAAGCATATTTCGTCAAAACTTTTCTATACCACATAATCTCCAAAAGAATGGTGATACTAATATGCAACAGATTCGTTCAAGTGGTAATGTAGCTTATTTATTCACCAAGTCCCTCCAACTGCAACTTTCAAGAATATGGTGCACAAGATTGGGATGCAAAATGATATTTTCATTAGGGGAAGTTAATACGTGTTTTACTCTTATTTTCATTACGAAATTTTGTCCCAATGAATTTTTCTTGTAAGATTTTTAATGAGGCAATCTATATGTGTATTATTAGAAATGTGTACTCTTTTTTCTTCACTAGATTTTTTTCCACTGAATTTTTTCTAATAAGGTTTTATCGAGATACATTATCTATCAATTAAACATTCAAGAGGGAGTATTATAAATATATTACCATATATAGTGAATGTTACTTTACCATATATAATGAATATCTATTTATAGAAAAATTAGAAACCCCAAGGTTAGTTTTCCCCTTTAAATAAAGGAATTTTTCTTCATTGTAATTAACTCCTCAATAATTCCTTATGAGAAATAAAGAAGTCTTCTCTCTTCTCTCTCCATTCTTCTTATTCTTTATTTTATATTTCATAACAAAAGGATGATAATATATCATATATTAAGGATTTTTTTGCAGGGCCATTTGTAATTGACGTGTTTGTTGTATCAAATAATTAATCAATATAAAATTTATATGGAAGGTAATCAAGGGGAAATAGTTATATTCTCAACGGGAGCAAAGCGTGTAATTACATCGCAATGATTTTTTTGATTCTTTCTTTTTCATTTTTAATATTTCTTATATACACTTATATTTGTCACATATTAATACTTATTTACATCTCCATATAGAAGAATGTTTATTCAAATTTTTATTAACAATTCCTTAAAATAAAAATATTAAAATATGTAAATACATTTGATCTTTCAACGTGATTCGTTTGTCATTTATAATTAAAAAAACAAAGAGTTATATATTCTTCGATCACCATCAATGATATTTTTAATTTTATTTAAAGAAAATGAGTGAGGAATAAATAATAATATATAAATCATAAAATAAAATAAAAAAATTCTAATGTAAATATGAAGTATAAAATTTTAAAATCAAACTTTAATCAAATTTATAAAATATGCTAATTAATTAATAAGGTAGGTGGGGGTGTGTGTGTTAGAGATTTTTTGTTAAGTAAAAAATATTTTTTGGCTTCTGCTTTTTTTTTTTAAAAGTAAAAATTTTCTGCTTTTTTCTCACCAAAAATAGAAAAATTGCTTCTCTTTTTAAAAATATTTTTACAAATGTACCAAATACTATTTATTTTAAAAATATTTTTTTTTTAGAAAAAAATAATTCCAAACAGACACTACGTCATACTGAGCACCACTCTCTGAATACTTGAAGGAACCTCTTCAATCCAATTATCTAAGCAAATAGTTGAATGGAACACTTTAGAAATTTACTTTGTAGTTTGTTTGGCCAATCTTTTGTACTATCAATTTTCTTTTTTCTTTTTTTCTTGAGATATTTGATAAAAAATAAAAATATGTTTTGAGTAATAATAGAAGTTATACTTTTACTTTTCTATATAATAGAAGCACTGGTTTCGACCAGTGCTTCATCAATTACTATATTACCCCTAATTATTTCGTGATTTACTATATTACCCCTAATTAATTATTATAATTCATTTATATATTAGAATTAATAATATTTTTTATTATATTACCCCTAATTAATTATTATAAGTCATTTATTTATTAGAATTAATAATATTTAATTAAAAAATAGATATTTATGACGTTTGTTTCAATTGTTTTAATAGTGATTTTACCATATCATCCCCAATTAATTATTATAAGTCATTTATGTATTAAAAAATCTTATTTCTATTATATAGAAGAGGTGGTTTCGACCACCTCTCATGCAATTACCAAATAACCTCTCCATTCCAACTTAATTACATACCATGCCCTAATATATAATAATTTCATTGTTTCATCATAATGGTTTAAATATTTAATATATTCTATTAATTTATATTAATTAACTATAACTACATATTGGAAGTAAATTTTTTTTATTTATTTAATTGGCTATCATGTTCAAAACTAATTTGTTACCACGAATCACAATAATTAATAACTTAAAATATTTAAAAGACATATAGAAATTTTATTGACTCTCATTATTTTAGCAATGCCATATAGATTGAGATAAAAGAAAAAGTACACAAATCATAATAATTAACAACTTAAGATATTTAAAAGATATATAAAAATTTTAGTTGGGTGGTTTCGACCACCTCTCATAAAATTATCAAAAAAAAAACCTCCACTCCCACTTAATTACATACCATGCTCCAACATATAATAATTTCATTATTTCATTATAATGGTTTAAATATTTAATGTATTATATTAATTTATATTAATTAACTATAACTACATATTGAAAGTAATTTTTATTTGTTTATTTAATTGGCTATCATGATCAAAACTAATTTGTTACCACGAATCATAATAATTAATAACTTAAAATATTTAAAAGACATATAAAAATTTTATTGACTCTCATTATTTTAGAAATGCCATATAAATTGAGATAAAAGAAAAAATACTGCAAATCATAATAATTAACAACTTAAAATATTTAAAAGATATATTAAAATTTTAGTTGATTCTCAAAATTGTATCGAAGCCACATAAATTGGGACACAAGGAGTAAATATATTATTTGATAATTACGTAAAAATTATTATAAATTACAATAATTAACAAGTTAACATACTTTTTTTTCTATATATTATACAGAAGAGGTGGTTTCAACCACCTCTCACAAAATTACCAAAAAATCCCCCCACTCCCTCTTAATTACATACTATGCTCCAATATATAATAATTTCAGTGTTTCATCATAATGGTTTAAATATTTAATATATTCTATTAATTTATATTAATTAACTATAACTACATATTGGAAGTAAATTTTTTTTATTTATTTAATTGGCTATCATGTTCAAAACTAATTTGTTACCACGAATCACAATAATTAATAACTTTAAAATATTTATAGATATATAGAAATTTTATTGGCTCTCATTATTTTAGCAATGCCACATAAATTGAGATAAAAGAAAAAGTACTGCAAATCATCATAATTAACAATTTAAAATATTTAACAGATATATAAAAATTTTAGTTGATTCTCAAAATTGTATCGAAGCCACATAAATTGGAACACAAGGAGTAAATATATTATTTTATAATTACATAAAAATTATTATAAATTATAATAATTAACAAGTTAAAATAGTTTTTTAAAAATAGATAAAAGTTCTATTCAACTCTTAAAATTTTATCGGTGCAACATAAATCATGACAAAATAAAAAATTATCTTAATTAATTGCAACTACATATTTAAAGTAAATCAATTTTATTATTTTAATTGACTTTTATATAGAAAATTAATATTTTTATTTATTTATTTTAGTAAATTTAAAATTTAAAATTATTTTTTTCTTATGTACGAATACTATTATTTAAACTTAAATTTAAAATTTTAAAGTACAAAATTAATAAATTTAATTTAATAAAATAAATTTCTAATGAATATTTTCTTAGAATTTGTGTTGGGTCAATATGTATCAAGTTAAAAAGAAATAAAGAAAAATATATAGTAAAATTTTATTATTGTGAAAGATAAATATAATGCACTATCTAATAATGGTTAATAATATCATATTTTGCATATGCAAATATAGCATTTCGTATTTAATTAATTTACTGTTTCGGTGAATTATCGATGATTAGTATTGAATATGATAAAATTATATTAATTTTTATAGTAATAACATAATCAGTTGCTCTTAATTAATTATTATGAGTCATCTAGGTATTAAGAAAATAAATAATATTTAATGAAAAATAAAATAGACATAAAATACAAAATTAACTCTTAATGTTTTAAATTAAATTTTCGTCTTTCGAATGATGATTTTACTATATCACTCCTTAGTATAAGTCATTTATGTATTAGAAAAATAAGAATAACAAAATGATATGTCAACATAAAATATTTTATTGACTATCAAAATTATTTTAGTGTCACATAAATTAGGACGAGATTGAAGAAGATATAAAACAACATATATTATTTGAAAATGAAATAAAAAGTACTGTAAATAACAATAATTAACAAAAAAAATAATTAAAAATTGACTGATTTATGCTGCTTCAATCGTGATTTTAATGTATCATCCGCAGTTAATTATTATAAGTCACTTATGTATTGAAAAATTAATAATATTGAATCCATGATTTTACTATATATATATATATATACTATGAATAAAA
Source organism: Capsicum annuum (assembly GCF_002878395.1). Taxonomy (NCBI): domain Eukaryota; kingdom Viridiplantae; phylum Streptophyta; class Magnoliopsida; order Solanales; family Solanaceae; genus Capsicum; species Capsicum annuum. Next base: position 62,396,266 of record NC_061120.1, read on the forward strand.
ATTTTCATGATATTTAAAAAAAAATAAAAAATTACTACATATACTCAAAGGACAAAAAAGTAAAAACACACAAGAGATAAATGTAGAGAAATCAAGAAGCACCAAATGAATTATTAACATTTGTAACATTCAACACATTTCTAAATGTTTCCAAATTCTTCTTGAATCAACACATAATAAAAATAATAAATAATAAATAATAATAATTGCAGTTTACTATATCACCCCAAATTAATTATTATGGTCATTTAAGCATTGTGCTACCTAAGTTGAAATAGAAAAAATATTATAAATCACAATGATAAAAAATTTAAATTATTTAAAACATATAATTGGCTATCGTCGACACAAATCCCTGGACAAGGAGAGTAGCATATATTATTCAAAAATTACATAAAAGGATTATAGATTACAATAGTTAATATCTTAAAATATCTAAAAACAATTTAATATGTTATATATTTCAAAAAAATTACATGAAAAATACTAGAAATCACAATAATTAACAACTAAAAAAATTTAAAAGATATAAAATATTTGGTCGACTCTTGAAATTATATTAGTGTCACTAAAATTGGAATAGAAGAAAAACATTATAAATCACAATAATTAAAAACTTAAATTATTTTTAAAATATAATTGTCTATCAATGCCACAAAAATTTGGACAAGAAAAGTAACATATATTAATTTGAAAATTACATACAAATATTATAAATTACAATAGCTAACAATTTAAACTATCTAAATACATATTAAAAAACATATGTTGAACTCATGCTAAATTCTGGATGAATTCTAGAAAACATATGCAATCCTTTTATTAAAATTTTTTATTTAAATATATCAAGATTGAAAAGATAAATAGATATCTTAATGTTGGGCCCGTGCTGACACGGGCCATGCTCCTCTATTTTGAGGAGATGCAATAAATTTTTACTTTCTTTAAGGAAAAAACAAAAAGCAAATTCTTTTAAGACAAAAATATCGTTACTAAATATAACCTCACATATAAATATCACATTTTTCTCCTCTACATGTATGCTTCACAGCAGCAAATTATTTATAAATAAATACCCTTTTATAAAAAATACCTCCTACTAATTGAAGAAATATCTCGTTCCTTATAGTTTTTGAAGTTATTTAGCTCCTTTTTTATTTTTTTCTACTTCTTTTCTTCTTCTTTTTCTCATTATTTATTTTTCTCTTTTTACCCTTTTCAAATTAAGTTATTTTTTATTTTCTTGTTCACCATAATCTGATTGATACTAGTTTTTGCTTTTTCTTATTTGCTTACTTTGATTTTCTCTATTTCTTTTCTGTTTTCTTCTTTTCTCATTTATTTTTTTTATGGTTTTTCATCCATTTTATTTCTTTTTCGAACTAAGTTTTTTTACACCATAATATATGATTCATACTCAAGTTTTACTCAATTTTTTTCTCTTGTTTGGTTCATTTATTTATTATTTTTCTACCTCTTTCTTTTTTTTTTTTTTTTTTTTTTTTCATTTTCTACTTGCTTTCCTGTTTCTCTTTTTTTTTTTTTATCATTTATTTTATTCACTAACCCTGTTAATTCTCTTCGATTTTTTTTCTGTTTTCGCTTTGTTTTCAATTTCTTTACTTCTTGTTCCTTTTTTAGTTTTGATTTTTCTTTCTTTCACAATCTAATTTTATTCATGATTTTTTTTAGTTTAAAATTATTTTTTCTAGATAATAAAAAAGAATAATTGATAAAGTAAATATTTGTTCAATTTTTTAGTTTTATCTGCTCGTTTTTTTTTCTTTTTTTCTCCCTTTTCTTTTTTTTTTCCAAATCAAATTATTCTTTTTTTTTTCATAATTTGGTTTCATGCTCAATTTTTTATTTTAAAATTTTTTTCACTTTATTTTTTTCTAATTTCATCTAATTCTTTTTTCTTGAATTTTTTCTCGATAATCTAACTTCATTTACTTTTTGTTGCTCTTTTAATTGGGATATGCTCCAATCCTTCGATCAAACCTTCTCTATTCCTCTATGATATCTTCACAATATATTCATAAACTGACATAGTATCATAGAGGGCTACTTCAGTCTTTCAATGTGTCTCTTTTTTCAGTATACCATCACAGTATATCTATATACTGAGATGATATCATCCTTTAATGAAAGACTCTTCAATCATTCATGATATCATCACAGTATATGATATACTACAATGGTATCATGGAGGATTGCTCCAGTCTTTTAATGAGACTTCTCGATATACCACCACAATATATCTATATATTAGCATGGTGTCATCCTTCAATGAAACACTCCTCAATCCTCTATGATACAATCATAGTGTATTAATATGTAGTGATGGTATCTTATAGGATTGCTTCATTCTTTCAATGACACTCCTCAATTCTTCATATACCATCACAGTATATCTATATACTACGATGGTATCATGGAGGATTGCTTTAGTCTTTCAATGTGATGCTCCTTTATATACCATCTTAATGTATCTATATATTGGAATGTATCATAGAGAACTGTTTAAATCCTTGATGAGATACTCTTTGATCCTCCATGATACCATCACAGTATATCAATATACTTGCACAGTATCATCCTTCAATGAGGCACTCTTATCCATTGTGATGTCATCATAGTATATCGATATATTGTGATGGTATTATTGACACCTAATTTTTGCCCCCACGATTAAATTTAACCCTGGGTTTCTTCAATTTTTAATAAAATTTAAAATATTTATATCATCTAGATAAATGTGCTCAAAAATATTTATTTGGGTTAATTTTGTCATTCAATTGACAATTATACGTTTTCGTATTTACATATGCGAAATTGTATAAATTTTGTTACTTAAATGAACATTCTTATAAAAATTGGACTTTTACTGATTAAGCTTGAAAATTAATCTAAACGGATAAAGTCTTGATTTAAATAAAATTTGTTCTCAAAATTAATTTATTTGGAGAAATATTTATTTGATTTTATTAAATCAAGAAGTTCAGGATTAAAAGAAGTATTAATTCATATTGAATTTTTAATTTAATTTAGCCAATCTATTATATTTGACCATAATTGCAATGCAATCGGCCAATTGATTTTCAATTTGGTCAAAATTAAATAAATTTGGCTAAATTTTAATTCTCAATTGGAGTTATATTTTAAATAGCCCTAAAACCCCAAAAACTCTCATAATTTCCACCCAATTCCCACCAAAATCAAATTCAAATTCAAATTCAAAAATTGTACTACATTGTACAATTCTCCCTCAACCTTGTCCTTTTTTCAAATTTAAATTCTTAAATTCAAAACTAGTACTACATTGTACAATTTTCCCTCAACCTTGTCCTCTTTTCGATTTTGAAATTCAAAAATTGTACTACATTGTACAATTTTTCTCTACCTATCTTTCACCTCATCTTATCTTCAATTTTAAAATTTAAAAAACACCCCTAAATTCTTTTCCCCACATTGATGGATGAAAAGAATTGAATCTCCATCATTTTCTATAAATACTACCACTATTTTTTGGTAGAAGAGAAGAAAGAAGACTCAAAAAGTCAAAAAAGTCTCAAGGTTGAAAAAAAAAGCTTTGAGCAAAGAAGAGTTTTTTTTTTAATAAAAAATTTACTTTTTCATGAAATTCATGGGCTAATCAAAATTTTCTTTGACTAATTATTACACTTTTTATGTGTTTATATGTTTAAATTCTGTGAAGTTTAATTGTTGCATCTCATGTCATAATCCCGTATGATATTTATTAAACTATTTTAGAATTTCGTGGATGTTCCGACCTTGTTGATCAACTCCAAATCAAGTGCTGGGAATACGATAGTTTACCGGCACATTAAGAGGTCGAAGGCTATTCATATTTTCAAACGTAAGTTGGGAACCTGTGTCCAAACCACTCTAGACACCTAGGATAGAGCTAAACCAAAATTTATTTTAGGCATGAGTCTAGGACGACTCAACACCCGAGGGGGTATTGGGCCCATTAAAAAACTTGCCTTACATCAATTTGACCCCGAGTCATAACAAGCAATCATTCTTTATGTGTTAAATTGAAGGATAAAATGCCGGATTGTACGGACCATTGTCCCTTGGATTTGAGGATTTTATTTAGATAGTTTTGTTTAATCAAAAGAAGGTCTTCATCGGAAGGATATGCAGACATTTCAAGATGTTCAAAGATCGAAGGGCTTCCAAGGAGGCTTAGTTTAGATTTTCTCCCCTGCGTGGAATTGATATCATGTATTTCCCTTTTCCCTAATTTGTATCCCCATTTAATTTATTAATGAAGTTTGTATAATATTTGGGGGCAATGGAACGTCTTAAAAATGACATATATATCCTTCAAACGTTAGCTTTACCTTTGGCTTAAAAGATCCCAAGTATGTTACGATGCGTTAAAAATTATTTATGTGGTAAAGTGCTTCATTATTTTACTTTAACTATGTTTGTTTGATTTGTCTCATTACTTTGATCAATTATTACAATTTATGAACTAACATTTTACTTTTTGAATGTTTTTTCTTTTCTTTTAGAGAGAGGCTGATTTATGTTGGTAATCAAACTTGCTTGTTGCAAAAAAAGTAAAAGCAAAGTAATCATTGGTGCCATCAGTCACGAAGAAGAATGAAGTTTTCTCAAAGCAGCACTTTTGGCGTCCTTCTATCTTTCATTTTAAAATTACTATTCTCTTTTTTTGTAATCATATTTTATTGTTGTTATTTTCTTGTAATCGCACTTTATAATTTGATTTCTTTGTATTGTGAACTACTTTTGACCTGAATTTTCAAGAATGGAATACGTTGGCGGCCTATGTCGGCTTCGATCACTACGTTTGACCTGAATTTTTAAGAATAAAATATGTAGGCAGCCTATGTCAGCTTCAGTCAATCCTTCAAAAAGTTTATTTGTTCTTATGGTGTGAACTACATTTGACCTAAATTTTCAAGAATGGAATACGTAGGCGGCCTATGTCGGCTTCGGTCAATCCCTTAGAAAATTTATTTTTTTGTTGTATGGTGAAACTACGTTTGGTATGATTCCTGCCTCCATGAAATATGTGAGCACCACACTAGCTAGATCATATTCTCCATAAGATTTTATTTAAGAGGATTTTTTTTCAAGTTGTATGGTGATGACATTGAAGTATGTAACTGAGGCATAAATTTTTGATAAGGTCTCAAGAATTTCATAAGAACTTGACATTTTCTACAAAGTTAAACATCACATGTTGCTGAAACTGAATCTGTGCATAGTTTTGAGAAGTTCTAAATTTCAAGTTATTCAACACCAGAAAAGACTCAAGTATTTTGCATTCTAGTCTGGATCCAGAGTTTTTGAAGAGATCTCAAAAACTCCATAATAGGTAATGTCATAAGTTACAAAGAAGTTCGATAGTTTCTAAGCTGGGACAGAATTTTTGAGGAAAATCATCAAAAATTCCACAAGGACTGCACTTCAACCCTGCGAATGATGATTAACAATGAGCATCAGGAAAGCAAGGAAAAGCTAAATCAGGAAAGCAAGGAAAAACCAATATAGTCAGGCTCTCAAAACTAAGAATTTTTCTTTGGATGCAGGAACAATGAAGTCATAATGTTGACAATGTTAATCTTGGAAAAGGGCATTACCAGATCCACTAAGGCCTTGCCATAATAATCAAGACAACCTCTCTTCTCTTTTTTCATTTTGATTTATGTTTCTATTACTTCGTTATTATCTCTAACACTTTCTCTAATTTTATAGGGAAATGACCGAGCAAAACAATTAAGATATAGGGATATTACTCAAAGCACTATCTCCAAATCATCATAAGTCAAATGACTTTATCTCTAAACTCTATATTCTGTTACACTCCGGGCTTAGTTATAATAAATTATTGTGTTATTAATGAGTGTTGTTTGAGTTATGTAAGTGACTTTATGCAACACCGCCTTAAATTGTCACCCTATTTGAGGTGATGTATCTCATTATATTTAGCCCATCCATCCTTTCAAGGGGATGTAACGGATTATCACCTTAACTTATCATATTTTGGGTCATCCACCATTTCAAGAGGATATTTCTAATCATCACTTTATTCGAGGAAACACATCTTATTATATTTGGGACATTCCTCTTTTAAAAGGATACATCTTATTATATTTGGATCTTCCACCCTTTAAGAGGATGGATCGGATCATCTCTTTATTTGAGACAACATGTTATTATGTTAGAATCATCACCTCTTTCAAAATGACATGTTATTATGTTATGGATGGTCACCTCCTTCAGCGTGACATATTATCATGTTTGGATCATCACCTCCTTTAGAGTGACATGTTATTATGTTATGGATCGTCACCTCCTTCAGTGTGACATGTTATTATGTTATGGACCGTCACCTCCTTCAGAGTGACATATAATTATGTTTAGATCATCACCTTCCTCAGAGTAACATGTTATTATGTTATAGATTGTCACTTCCTTCAGCATGACATATCATTATGTTATGGGTCGTCACCTCTTTTAGAGTGACATCTTATTAAGTTATGGACCATCACCTCTTTAGATGACATGTTATTATGTTATAGATTATCACCTCCTTTAGTGTGACATGCTGTTATGTTTGAATTGTTACCTTCCTCAAAGTGACATGTTATTATGTTATGGATTGTCACCTCCTTCAATATGACATATCATTATGATATGGGTTATCACCTTTTTCAGCATGACATCTTATTAAGTTATGAACCATCACCTCTTCAGCGTGACATATTATTATGTTATGGATTGACACCTCTTTTAGCGTGATATTATATTATGTTATGGACTGTCACCTTCTTCAAAGTGACATATTATTATGTTATAGAGCATCACCTACTTCAGATTCACATATTATTATGGATCGTCACCTCATTCAGAGTGACATGTTATTATATATACTATCACCTTTTTCAACATTACATGTTATGATGTTATGGAACGTCACCTCCTTAGAGTGACATATTAGTATTTTATGAACTGTCACCTCCTTCAGAGTGACATATTATTATATTATGGATCGTCACCTCCTTCAGAGTGACATATTGTTATGTTATTAGACTGTCACCTTTTTTAGAGTGACACGTTATTATATGGATTGACATCTGCTTCAACATAATATGTTACAACATTATGAATTTTCCCCTCCTTCATAATATGACACGATTGCCCTCATATTGCATTTGATACTAATAAGTTTTGTGTAGGTGATTAATAGACAGGTTGGACCGTTACTCCATTGAAAGTGACATATTATATTTTAAATTGGATCATCCATCCTTCAATGAGACACGTTGGACCATTACTTAGTTCAAAGTGACAAGTTATATTTAAATTGGGTCGTCCGCCCTTTAATGAGACACGTTGGACCGTCACTCCATTCAAAGTGGCATGTTGTATTTAAATTGGGTCATCCGCCCTTTAATAAGATACATTGGACCGTCACTCCATTCAAAGTGGCATGTTATATTTAAATTGGTTCATTTTCCCTTCAATGAGACACGTAGGACCGTCACTCTGTTCAAAGTGTCATGTCACATTTAAATTGGGTCATCCGTCTTTCAATGAGATACGTTGGATTGTCAATCTATTCAAAGTGGCATGTTACATTTAAATTGGGTTGTCCATCCTTCAATGAGACACGTTGGACCGTTACTCCGTTCAAAGTGGCATGTTGCATTTAAATTGGGTCATTCGCCCTTCAATGAGACATGTTGGACGGTCACGCCATTCAAAGTTGCATGTTGCATTTAAATTTGGTCGTCTTCCCTTCAATGAGACATGTTGGATCGTTACTCTGTTCGAATTCGCATATTGCATTTAAATTGGGTCGTTCGCCCTTTAATGAGATACATTGGACCGTCACTCCATTCAAAGTATCATGTTATATTTAAATTAGGTCGTACGCCCTTCAATGAGACACGTTGGACTGTCACTCCATTCAAAGTGGCACGTTACATTTAAATTGGGTCATCCGCCCTTCAATGAGACTCATTAGACCATCTCTCCGTTCAAAGTGGCATGTTACATTTAAATTAGGTCGTCCTTTCTTCAATGAGACACGTTGGACCATCACTCCATTCAAAGTGACACAATATTTTTAGAACAGGTTGTGCAACTTGGTTCATCAACTATCTCAGCATAGCATGTTCAAACATGTTTGTGCTAATTTATATTTGTGTAATGTTATATTTGTAACTAATCATTTGTTTGAGCTGTTGTCGAGAGCATCCAAAAGGATGAAATTCTCAAATCAAAGCCACAGGTGTGGACGACTCCAAAAAGTACGCAACACAACGTGAAACTTTTTCTTAGTAGGAAAATGAGATATAGTCTAGAGAGGGACGTCAAAATCTTTGGGCACGAGCTAAAGGATGATTGTCACCATCCTCAAACCACACCCCTGTTAGAAGGCATGTGGGTATCTTAGGATGTTCTAATTTCAGCTTCACCTTTGGGATATTTCTACACTCATACCGAGGGTAACCTTCTCTTTTCTTAAATTGAGTGATAAGACACCTAGACCTGTGGAAATTATGTCCGAGTAAATTCATGTTGATAGATGTGAAAGATCCTACATTCATGGTTAAGAGGTTACAAGCCTCTTTTTCATAACTCGAATGACTCGTCACTCATTCCGCGCCAACGATTGTCTGAAATAAAAGACTATCTTTTCTACCAATCGAGTCGAACTACAAGCAGTCCGATTCCCTGAGTCTTAGGGATATGTAGGCTGGGCTCTTTATTGAAAATTTAACTACATTCCAACCTCTACCCCCAATCCGCTTACTTCCTAGCTTTCTGATTTCACTAAAATTCAAAATCGAGATAGCTTATGAATTCTTTGAAAATCGTGCTCAAAGTCAAGCTTTATGAACTACAAGTTATTTGAATTCTTATGTAACCTAAGATATGTAGGAAACCTAATATCGGGGCCCGACCATAACTCTATAAAACTCATGCGAAAACCAATCTCTTTCAGAAATGAATTTGTGGTCGGACAAAATTTAGAAATGTCAAACTCCCTTTTGCCCAGGGTTACTTGCATCCACCCTACCCAAAGGGAGGGGGCAGTTGTTGACACCTAATTTTGTCCTCCACGACTAAATTTAACCATGGATTTTTTTAATTTTTAATAAAATTAAAGTATTTATTTCATCCGGATAAATGCGCTTTAAAATATTTATTTGGGTTAATTTTGTCATTTAATTGATAATTATTCATTTTTATATTTACATACGCGAAATTGTATAAATTTTATTACATAAATGAACATTTTTATCAAAATTGGACTTTTACTAATAAAACTTGAAAATTAATCTAAACGGATAAAGTCTTGATTTAAATAAAATGTGTTCTCAAAATTAATTTATTTGAATAAATATTTATTTTATTTTATTAGACAAAGAAGTTCAGGATTAAAAGAAGTATTAATTCTTATTGAATTTTTAATTTAATTTAGCCAATATATTATATTTGGCCATAATTGAAATCAAATTGGTCATAATTTTAATACAATCGGCCAATTGATTTTCAATTTGGTCAAAATTAAATAAATTTGACTAAATTTTAAATCTCAAATGGGGTTATATTTTAAATAACCCTAAAATCCCAAAAAACACTCATAATTTCTACCCAATTCCCAGGAAAATCAAATTCAAATCCCAAATTTCAAAATTTGAAATTCAAAAATTGTACTACATTGTACATTTTCCCAACCTTGTATTTTTTCAATTTTGAAATTCAAAAATTATACTATATTGTACAATTTCCTCGACCTTATCTTTCACCTCACCTTATCTTTAATTTTAAAATTTCTAAAATCCCCCTAAATTCTTTCTCCTACATTGGTAGATGAAAAAAATTGAATTCTCATCCTTTTCTATAAATACTACCACTATTTTTTGGTAGAAGAGAAGAAAGAAGACTAAAAAAGTCAAAAAAGTCTCAAGGTTGAAAAAAAAACTTTGAGCAAAGAAGAATTTTTTTTAGTAAAAATTTTTCTTTTCCGTGAAATTCGTAGGATAATCAAAGTTCTTGAGTTGAACGCTTTTCGGTGGTGATCAAAACTCCGAAGAAAGCTTATAGTTTCATTTTGCTGCCCCAAAAAAGTAAACACACCTTTTCCCCTTTTTAGTTTTATTATCGTTTTCTTCTTCATTTTTTTATTCTTTGTAGTTTGTAGTTGAAATTTTGTTTGCTGAAATTGTTTGCTATAGACGGCCTTGAAGATCATAGAACGTTATGGTATCGATATTATGACTATTTTCATATTCATGATATAAAAAATGAGCTAACAATAGTTGATTATTATGGATAAAGTTTTGATCTTTGCTTAAAATATGTACTCATGCTTTATTTAAATTCATTGTTGGAGTATATGTTTATTTTTAGCATGTAAAGTTCTTTCCTTTATTTTTGAAAAGAATAGTTAATATTGATTGTTTCGCCTTTTGGTTTTATTCTTTAATTATTATGGATAAAGTTTTAATCTTTGCTTAAAATATGTACTCACGCTTTGTTTAAATTCATTGTTGGCGGATATATTTGTTTTTAGCATGTAAAGTTTTTTCCTTTACGTTGAAAAGAATAGTTAATATTGATTGTTTTGTCTTTTGGCTTTATTCTTTTATTATTATGGGTAAATTTTGACCTTTACTTAAAATGCATGCTCATTCTTTGTTTAAATTCGTTATTAGTGGATGTGTTTGCTTTTAGTATGTAAAATTATTTCTTTTATATCGAAAAGAAATGGTTACTATTGTTAAGGGTTTGTGAAATTGTTTCTCAATTTGAAGTAGTGAGTTACTCATTTTCGTGGTCAAAATTGTCTTTGATTTTCTCTTGTTTAGATTGAAAAGTTGTTAGGGTTATAGATTTTATTGAATTGGTGTAGAACTAAAATAGGAGTTGGCATAATTGGACACTTTTTCTTTGAATTAATCTTTTACTATTTCTCCTATCCTGTCTTCAAATATCATTTCTCAAGTATGCTTAATATATGCTATTTATTTCACTTCGCTTATTGGTTTACTTCTTAAAGTGGTTTTATTTATTTAGACGTCCTATTGTTATTTACATGCTATAGTTATTTTTTTCTTCTTCTAAGTTATAGATATGTTGAATGATCCACTTTGTATTAAAAAATGTTGTTGCATTAGTATGTCTTGTATTTCATATTTGAGGTGCTATGAAAGATTTCCTATTCTCTTGCTCATTCTTTTTTTCTTTGCTTAATGAAAACATGCCTTAGACTTTATCATATTATAGTATTTGAAGCAAATATGTATTAATCGATTTGTCTAAATTTTAAGCAACTATGCGTGTAGATTCATGTCTTCTTTTCAAGGGCTAGTTAATTGTATTGGGCTAGATTCAAATTTTTGTAAGATTGTTTAGGAGATGGGTTAATTTCCCTTTTGTTAGATAATTTTTCTTGTTTTGATATCATAGCTTACTATTTCTTTATGCTTGAAAATGCTATTTTTTTCATCTCATCATTTATCTTATTAAGTGTAGAATTCTCGAACACATATTAATTCTTTTTCTTTTATCTTTTCCTTTGCATGAATCTGTTTTGGAGTCCAAATGGACTCCTTTTCTCTTGCATTTCGTAAGGAGCCCATGAAACCCATCTCTCCGAGTCAAGTCTAAAGTTTTAAAGCCAAAGTTGATTATATGATGTGCGGGTGCAAGAAGATGATAGAAGAAGGAAAAAATGGGTTAAAACCCATTGATGAGGTCGCTAAGAAACTTGAAAAGTCTTAATTTTTATTATTGTTTTATTCTTATTTATTTAGTTATCTATTTGTTCATTCATTTGGGCCTTGAAGTCAAAGTTGTAATTTTAATACAGGTGAAGCAAATTTTGGGGCATTCAAAGTCCGAAAACTAGCTTAGGACAGGTTATGGGCCAAAAGACCAAGTTTTTAGATTAGAACTAGTGAAGATAGGTCAAAAGCCTAAATTAGCTTAGGACAGAGTTTATGATTTGGGCCTAATGACCTAAGTCTTTTAGTCTCCCTTTTTCCCCTTTATATGCTAATTGTTCTTAATTTTCTTAGACTTAGTTAAAATCCTCACTAAGTCGTCAAAATTTATTTTGCACAAATCTTGAAGACATGTATCATTTGATACAAATGTAAAATCTATATTTGTATAATTTAATATTATATTTTTATAATTTATTATTTATATTTGTGTTGTTCAACTTGTATTAATAAAAATTTTCTTAATCGTTTTCTTTTCAAAAATCAATTTTTCTTTTTAAAGTTAGTCAAAAAAGTTATTTTCAAATAGTCTGGATAACCACATATTAGCGGATACTCTTGGTTCCTTAACAACCTTCCAAAAGTATTAATAGGAACCGCTTACTCAGAATTTCTAAATTTAAATGATTTTTTCTGTTTTGAATCTTTTAAGTAATTTTTGTAGTTTTTTCTTGATATTTTCTCAAATATCAAATAGCGATTCTGTTATTTCTTAAATTGTTTCAAACTTTTCTTTAAGGTTTCAAACAATTTAAAAAGTCAAAAATAATATTTTTCAAATCCTTCGAAGTTAAAAAGGGATAAAACAGGTATCATAAAGGAATGATTCATTACTTCAATAATATACTCATAAGTATACCACCACAATACATATATATAGGCCAAACCCATAGACAACCTCCTAAACTTGGCATGATCTTTCACTTTGGTACCTTAAGTAGACGTTGTTCACTTTTGGCACCTCAAGTAGCCATAAAGTGTGTCATTTTGACACCTTTTGCTGATTCAGCAAAGAGAGTGTATCACACTCGCTGTTGGGCGCATGCCAGGGGTATTTTTGTAATTTTTTTGTCTTTCTTCTCTTTCTTCTTCACTCTTTCAACACATTAATTTTCTCACATCATTATATACCCCCCAATTATTTAAAAAAAGACCAAAATTGTCTTTTCTTCTTTAAGCTTAACCTTCATTAATGGAGGTCGAGTTTTTCATGGATGATAAACACGTCTCCGCATTCTCTTTGCGAGTATGATTAGTTTAAGAAACACCCCATCCCCCCTCCCCAAACCAACCAACCCAATCTCCTTCTCCAAATACCCAGCGCCCCACCCCCACCGTACCCCACCTACGAATCATTCTCTAAAACACCCCATCCCTCTTCCATTTCTGTACATCATTAATAACATTATTTTTTTTCAAGCAAAGAAGAATGTCAAGCATTAGTAACTGACAAAAATGGTGGAATTTTTTTTTTTTTTAAATAAGCTTAAAATTCAAAAAAATGGAAGAAAAATTTTCTTGATTTTCCCTTTTTTTTTGTTAATTCGATCAAAGAAGAGAAACCATTTTAAGAAAGGAACCCATTTTAAGAAACAAGAATGGTTAAAATTAACGGAAGAAAAAATGACACATTTTATAGGTTGTGTCTGAATGGGGATATATGTTTTTGTGAAGCTTGTGTTTGAAAATGACACATTTTATAGCTTGTGTCTGAAATTTGTGAAGCTTTTAATGCGTATCTGTCAACCTTAGAGAATGAGGAGGTATGTTTATCATCCTTAGAAAATTTAACTTGCATTAATGGAGGTTAAGAAGGTTGGATGGGGAAGACATTTGTTGGGGGCTTGTTGGTAATTATTTGGTAAAAAAATATTTGTCATAATTTATTGGACATAAATATGATGTGGCAATTTAAATGAGTTGGCACAAATCAATTGGCCATTTTATCCATGTTGGCAGCGGGTGAGATACACTCACCAGTGCTGATGTTGAAAGGTGCCAAAATGACACACTTTATGGCTACTTGAGGTGCCAAAAGTGAACAACGTCCACTTGATGTGTTAAAGTGAAAGATCATGCCAAGTTTAGGGGGCTGTCAATGGCGTTGGCCATATATATATATATACATACATACATGATATCATTCTTTAATGAGATACACTCTTCAATCCTTCATGATACCATCACAGTATATTTATATATTGTCATGGTATCACTGATGACTGCTTCAATTTTTTATCAACATATTTCTTATCCTCCATGATAAATCACCACAATATATCCATATACACACATGGTATTATGAAATTTGCTTCAGTCCTCAGTGATACCATCATAATATATTTATATACTTTCATGGTATCAAAAAGGACTACTTCAATCCTTTAATTAGACACTCCTTAGTATATACCATAATATATCTATATATTGGCATGGTATTATCTTTCAGTGAGACAATCCTCAGTTTTTCATGATACCATCACAATATATCTATATATTATCATGATACATTGGTATCTACTTTACTCTTTTAGTAAGACGTTCACGATACCATCACCGTATTATATATTAACATGTTGTCATTATTGAGGTTGTAACGACCTGAAATCATCTCCCGGGACGTCACATGGTGCTTAAGGCTACAAGTAGCCCCAAGCTAACCCTTTGAGCTTGTCACCACATATAATGACTCATTTCAAGAAGAAATATACAAAGCACTGGCACTGTCATACCAAATGAAAAGAAATACAAAGATAATACTCGGTCTAAATGACCACCATACTGGATCTCAGCACAATCACAATCTGATAACTAGTCTGACAAAGCCTCTACTTCTCCATAAACTAGAGAACTGTTGGGACAGGTCCTCAACTGACTCAAACTGGATTGAAAGTAATAACATAACCACTCAAATACTGAAATATCTGAAGATAGGCCCTCGAATCATAAGGACTTACCACTGGAGAAATGTAAACAAAGGTACTTGGGAATCACTAACGAGACTGGGACTGAGCACCTGAAACTATATTATAAGACAATGTAGCACATAGACGTATATGTGGATCAACACTTGGGAATGTACTGAGTATATGGAGGTGTATGCATTTATATAAAACAATATCAATACTCTTTAATCAAATCATGCATGCAATAGGAATGACTCACATGGCTTGAATAAGTTAAAATGTAAAGCTCATAAATCATGTATGACGAAGCATGCAACATAAATCTCACGAGTCATTATACTTTAGCTTTAAAAGCTGTACTATTCTCTTATTCTCATTACTCATAGGCTGAAGGAAGCTTTAATCAAAACTGTCAACTCATGCGTATATCTCATGGCGAGTAAAACTTCTTTAATGCTCAAAAACTTATAACTCTTTTGAACTCAAACACTTGGAACTCGGAATCATATAACTTGGGTTTGAAAATCAGTAATTAACTCATATTAGTAGAGAAAACTACTTCCTTCTATGGAAAATACTCAAAGTAGTTCAGTCACTTTAGAAAATATCTCATCTCAAAACTTTTGGGAAAATATTCTATCTCAATGGAAAATACTTTAGTTTAGGGAGGTTCTCTTACCATGCGAGCTACATGGAGTCCAATGTCTTGTCCTCCTAAGGAAGAAACGTCACATTGGGGAGAAGCGTCATACGCTTGTCAAGGAGTATAACCTCAACTCAGTGATTACTTATCTCGGCCTCGGGCCTAATTATCTCGACCTTAGGCCCAAAATCTCAAACCTATGGTGGAACGTAGTTCTGGGGTAAGAAACTGTAGTAACTTACTCAACTCGATGCTAAATAATACCTCCTTTAGTTTATCTCGCTCATCTCATGGAAATCTACTTTCAAAATAATCTCATGGTTAAGAACCTAACAATCAAATTTGTAATCTTATGTAATAGAGTGGATTTCAAAACTCTATGACCATTAGGTCAGAACATTTCTTAATAATCTCAGAATACTCAAATCATGGGTGCTTATAGCACAATAGTTCATAAAATTGCAAGTCTTAAGTTGGGCTTAATGACCCATAATTCAACCCATAATTCAATCTCAACTTTAGACTCATCAAAATGCATAATAGATAAGGTATAGATTCATAAATCACTTAGAAATCAGGAATTTACAGCAATTTGTCTCAAAATCTCAACATACTCACATACTTCAATATCTCAAACATTGCAATTATTAACTTCTCAAGGAATAAAATCATAGGGTATAAACCCAGCTTCAAATTTTCAAGAGAACTTGTAAAAATCATGCCATTAGACTCTCAATTCATAGGAAACTTCAAAAGCTTGCAACCAATAACAATAGGTGAAAAACCCTAATTCAATTTCATGTAAAATTTCATAGTTTGCAGAAAATTATAGCTTAAATAAGCCTTTGGGCACAAGGGTGAAAAGATTACCCTTGTTCAAAACCCCACACACCTTAGATTATGAAATTGGATGAACAAGCTTGCTTCAAACTCTTCTTCTTACTCTTGAGAGAGGGTTCTTGCAACCCTTGAACTTGGGGAACTTAAATCTCAAATCAATTTGTAGAATCTATGGTGAGTTCTTGGATTTCTTGGAGAAGGGTTTTAGATTTAATCTTGAGGGAAAAACCCTAGCTCTCTTATGTTTTGGATGATGAATGAAGTCATTTGCTTTGTTTGGAATATATCTGATTGATAAAAGAATGGAAAGACCGAAGAGTCCCTTTTAAAAATGACTTAAAATACTGAACGGGGGCTACGACGGTTGGAGCGACGATCCGTCGGATCGTTCGTCACACAACGGTCAAAAAAATAACACACTGCCTCAATGTGACAGTCGAAGCAATGGTCCGTCGCAGTCTTGATGGTCCATCTCACGTTGGCCAGGATGAGAACATACTGCCTCAGTGGTAACAATCCGTCGCAGCCCTGACGGTCCGTCGTCCTGGCCATCACACTTGGGCCAAAAAAGAGAGTTACTGCCTTGGTTGCGACAGTCCGTCACAGACTTGACAGTCCGTCGGATCGTCCGTCGCACCTGGGCGGTTCAAACAACTCTTAATAAAATGGCCACAACTTCTCACCCCAATGCCGGATTCGGACGAAATTGGTATCGTTGGAAAACTAATTCAATTATCTACATGAAAAAAAGTCAAATTTTGAGAAAATTCTATATGGTTTAAACGCCAATCACTTGGGAAGTCTATTCTCAATGTTTTAGGGATGGAATTACACTTCACTTTACACGCTCAAGGCTCAAACTACAAGGGAACTTTGCGGGGTCTTATAATATCTCCCCCTTGGAGGCATTCATCCTCGAATATCACTAGTTAGACTAGGAACACAGGAAAACAGAGTACACATAGCTGAAGCAATTTGCTAAATGGCTCAAAATCTCTCTAAACTCTTGAATACCTCAAAAATTGCAAGAACTCATGGAAGAATAGATATATAGCTGAACTCTAGATTAGAAGGCTAAATTAAGGAAGAATAATACCTTCAGATTGATATGAACTCACTGAAAAGAGGTGTGAGTACTTGGCTCGCATGTCTGCTTCTGCCTCCCAAGTAGCGCCCTCAACTGACTGGTTCCGCCATAAAACTTTGACCAAGGGAACCTCTTTGTTCATTATTCTACGGATTTGAATATCTAGGATCTCAATAGGAATCTCATCGAATGAAAGACTGTTCTGAATATCATCACTCTCTGAGGGATCTACTACAATAGAATTACCAATATGATTTTTAAGCATGGAGACATGAAAAATAGGACACGACTGACAACTCCGTAGGCAACTCAACCTCATAGGCTACTTTCCCAACACAGTTCAAAACTATATATGGGCCAACATAACGGGGTTACTAAGTATTTCTTTTTTACCAAACCTCTTCACCCCTTTCATGGGTGAAATCTTCAAGTACACCAAATCACCCACTTCAAACTTAAGATCTCTTCTCCTCACATCGGCATATGACTTTTGACAACTCTAAGCTTTCTTTAACCTCTCTCTAATCAACTTAACTTACTCCATAGCTTCAAACACTACATCAGGCCCAATCACAACAGCTTCACCCACTTTAAACCAACCTATGGGTGATCCACATCTTCTACCAAACAAGGCCTCAAATGGTGCCATCCCGATGCTAGCATGGTAACTATTGTTATAGGCAAACTCTATCAATGGAAAATGCTCATACCAACTACCTTTGAAATCAAGAGCACACACCCTCAACATATCCTCTTGAGTAATGGTCCTCTCAGCCTGACCATCTGTTTGTGGATGAAAAGAAAAACTCAAAAGAACTTAGGTACCAAGACCCTGCTGAAACGCCCTTCAAAACTGAGAAGTAAATTGAGTCGCCCTATTTGAAATAATAGAAAAGGAAACTCCGTGTAGCCTGACTAACTCTCAAATATACAATCTAGCATAATCCTCAGCTGTATAAGATGTATGCACGGGCAAGAAATGTGCGGACTTAGTTAGCCTGTCTACAACCACCCAAATAGAATCATGATGACGACGTGAAAGAGGTAACCCAATCACGAAGTCCATATTCACCACCTCCCACTTCCAAGTGGGTATTCTAAAATCTTCCATCACACCAACAGGTCTTTAGTGCTCTACCTTAACCTGTTGGCACGTTGCAAATTTTTCTATGAACTCAGCTATATCCTTCTTCATACCATTCCACCAATAGGTTTCTCGCAAGTCACAGTACATCTTGGTGGTGCCGGGATGAATGGAATACCGTGCGCCAAGCGCTTCAACCATAATTCTCTACCTCAAATCATCAACACACAAAACATACAACCTACCCTACAATCTTAACACGCCATCTCCCCCTTGGGAGAAAACCTCTACCTTTTGGTCCTTAACTAACTCCTTCAGTCTGACCAAACTAGGATCTCTGTCTTGCTTCTCCTTCACTTCCGAAACTAAAGAGGATTCGGAACAACTCTACACCAAAGTACTTCCCTCAGCTGAATCAAGCAACCTAACACCCAATCTAGCCAAATGATGTATATCATGAGCTAACTCTTTCTTACCTTCCTCTATATGAGCAACACTACCCATAGACAATCTGCTAAGGGAATCCGCCACTATATTAGCCTTGACTGGATGATACAACACACTCATATCATAGTTTTTTAATAACTCTAACTACCTCTTCTGCCTAAGATTCAACTCCTTCTGAGTAAACACACATTGTAGGCTTTTATGATCAGTAAACATATCAACATGGACACCATAAAGATAGTGTCTCCAGATTTTCAAAGCAAAGACCACAACAGCTAACTCAAGATCATGGGTTCAGTAATTCTTCTCATGCGGTTTTAACTGTCTAGAGGCATAGACTATAACCTTACCTCTTTACATCAACACATAACCCAAACCAACTATAGAGGCATCACAATACACCACAAAACCATATGTACCATCAAGCAAAGTCAACACAGGGGCTAAAGTAAATCGAGTCTTCAACTCCTGAAAACTCTTCTCACAGGAATCTGACCATTGGAACTTAACTTTATTTTGGGTCAACCGGGTCATGGGAGATGTAATAAAGGAGAAACCTTCAATAAAACAATGATAGTAGCCCGTTAGACCCAAGAAACTTCTGATATCAAATAGAGAGATAGGTTTAGGCCAATTTCTTACAGCTTTTGTCTTTTGGGGATAAACTCTAATGCCTTCAACTAAAACAATATAACCTAGAAAAGCTACTTATCTTAGCCAAAATTCACACTTACTGAATTTGGCAAACAACTGGTGATCTCTAAGAGTTTGCAAGACAATTCTAAGGTGATCTGTATGATCATGCTCACAGCCGGAGTAGACAAGGATGTCATCTATGAACACTATGAAAAACATGTCAAAATAGTGCTTAAACACTCAATTAATGAGGTCCATAAAGGCTGCTGGGGCATTTGTTAGCCCGAAAGACATGACTAGAAACTCAAAGTGACCATAGCGGGTTCAGAAGACTGTCTTTGGAATATCACATTCCCTCACTTTAAGCTAGTGATAGCCAGATCTAAGGTCTATCTTAGAGAAATAACTTGCACCTTGCAACTGATCAAAAAGGTCATTAATTCTCGGAAAGGGATATTTATTTTTGAATGTGACCTCGTTAAACTGATGATAGTCAATGCACATATGCAAAGAACCATCTTTATTTCACACAAATAAAATACTGGACCTTATGAAACCTTTGTCTAAAAGATCTTTGAGTTGCTCTTTCAACTCCTTAAGTTTTGCAGGTGCCATATGGTATGGCAGAATAGAAATAGGCCGAGTGTTGGGAAGAAGATCAATCCCGAATTCTATCTCTCTATTGGGCGGTACCACTGGGAGATCTTCTGTAAAAATATCTGGAAACTCATTAACAATGTTGACTGACTGAATAGCTGGAGCCTCGGACTTAGTGTCTTTGACTATAACTAGGTGATAGATGCAACCTTTTGATATTAGATTTTTGGCTTTGAGATAGGAGATAAAATGACTCTTAGGAGATACCAAACTATCGAACCACTCAAAAATAGGTTCATTAGGAAACTGAAACTTGACCACATGGGTACGGCGGTCTATAGATGCATGAAAGAATAAAGCCAACCATACCCAGAATAAGGTCAAAATCCACCATGTCTAACTCTATAAAATTAACAAGTATGACTCTATGAAGAATAGTAACAGGACAATCTTTATACACTTGTTTAGCAACAACTGACTCCCCTACTGATGTAGAAACTAGGAAAAGCTCAGGAATATTTTTGGGACTCATTTTGAAATTCACAGCCACAAGTGGGGTCATATAGGAGAGACTTGACCCGGGGTCCAACAACACATAAATATCAAAATAAAAGACGCAGAGCATACCAGTAACAACATCAGGAGAGTCTTCCTGCTCCTGATGGGATGGTAAGACATAGAATCTGTTCTGGCACTGATCGTTGCTAGATGAAGTGCCCTGAGCAGGGGCGGGATGACGTACAGGAGCTGGTACACTAGTAGTCTATGCCTGAGGTCAGACATCTTTGTTCCTCTGCCTAGAATATAGACAATCTCTAAGTCTATGGCCCTGCTTTCCATAACCAAAATAACCCCTCAAATCTGCGAAACACTCACCGGGATGATCCCTACCACACTTAGCATAAGGAGGATGACGGGGCCTATTACTAACACTGTTCTGCCACCTAGACATAGAAAACCTACCCCCTTGCTCTCGCTTGCCTTTAGGCGTAGGAGCACTAGCTGATAAAGGTGTGGGAATAGACGAACGTCTCTGAAATTGAGGGCGTTTGCTTCATGAAGCCTAGGCTGGCTATACTCATGCTGCTTTGATCTAGCCCTCTTTTTACCCCTCACTCTATCTCTCTCCCTTATCTTATCTGCCTCTATTTATTATACATGTTTCATCAACCTAGCCAGATCCATATCCCTATGTAGCATAGAAGTCCTACACTTCTTCAACACTAAACCAGAAACACCTGTCACGAACTTGTTCATACTAGCTCGGGTGTCAGAAATCAAATCAGGGGCATACTTGGCCAACTGGTTGAACTTCAAGCAGTACTCCTTAATATTCATGGAGCCCTTCCTTAAATTCATAAACTCCTCAATCTTTTCTTCTCTCATCTCAAGCGGAAAGAACTTGTCCAAGAATACATCTTAGAATAACTGCCAAGTCATAGGAGCAACATCCTCATCTCTACCTTTCCTCCACAATACAACCCAGTCATAAGAAATGTCTTTCAACTTGTAAGATGCTAACTCAACACTTTCTTCCTCAGAAACATATATCACCTGTGTGATCTTTCTTACCTCCTCAATGTACAACTATGGGTCCTCATTGGCCTTAGACCCATAAAAATTTGGCGGATTCATCCAATGAAATCATGAATCCTAGCCGCAGCTACATCACCTCCCTATTGATCTACTATTGTGGCTCGTTTATTAGCCCGAATGCTAGCGATGACTACTTGGGCTGACGCCTGAAACTCAACATGAGACACAATCTCATTCAAAGGATCAACAGTTGGGAGTTGCTCATCATTATTTCCGTGGGCATTCGCTCTTCGAGGAGGCATTTTCTGAAATAGGAGAGCACGAATTATTAAACGAGAGGGACAACTGCAGGCACGATGGAATCAGAAATAAATAAACAACTTTTTTCTAAAACGTCTTATAGCCTCTTGCTAATAGATGTGGCATGCTACACTCCGATGATCAATACTTTACTCAACGTGGCTTGTCAGACTCCCTAGGACTCCTTTAAAATCTTAGGCTCTGATACTATGTTTGTAATGATCCGAAATCACCTCCCGGGACGTCACATGGTGTTTAAGGCTACAAGTAGCCCCAAGCTAACCCTTTGAGCCTGTTACCACATATAATGACTCATTTCAAGAAGAAATATACAAAATACTGGCACTGTTATATCAAATAAAAGGAAATACAAAGATAATAATTGGTCTAAATGACCGCAATACTGGAAATCTCAATACAACCATAATCTGATAACTAGTCTGACAAAGCCTTTACTACTCTATGAACTAGAGAGTCGTTGGGACAGGTCCCCAACTAACTCAAACTGGACTGAAAGTAATAACACAACCACTCAAATACTGAAATATCTGAAGATAGGCCCTCGAATCATGAGGACTCACCATTAGAGAAATATAGACAAAGGTACTCGGGAATCACTGACGAGACTGGGACTGAGCCCCTGAACCTACATTATAAGACAATGTAGCACAAAGATGTATATGTGGATTAGCACTTGGGAATGTACTGAGTATATGGGGGTGTATGCATTTACATAAAACAATATCAATACTCTTTAATCAAATTATGTATGCAATAGGAATGACTCACATGGCTTAAATAAGTTAAAATGTAAAGCTTATAAATCATGTATGACAAAGCATGTTACACAAATCTCGTGAGTCATTATACTTTAGCTTTAAAATCTGTACTCTTCTCTTATTCTCATTACTCATAGGCTGAAGGAAACTTTAAACAATATTTTCAACTTATGCATATATCTCATGGGGAGTAAAACTTCTTTAATGCTCAAAAACTTATAACTCTTTTGAACTCAAACACTTGGAACTCAAAATCATAAAACTTGGGTTTGAAAACCGGTTATCAACTCATATTAGTAGAGAAAACTACCTCTTTTGGAAAATACTCAAAGCAGTTCGTTCACTTTAGAAAATATCTCATCTCAAAGCTTTTGAGAAAATATTCTATCTGAGTGGAAAATACTTTAGTTTAGGGAGGTTCTGTTAACCGATATAAACCATGCGAGCTACATGGAGTCCAGCGTCTTGTCCTCCTAAGGAAGAAACCTTACATTAGGGAGAGGCGTCATACTCTTGCCAAAGAGTATAACCTCAACTCAGTGATCACTTATCTCAGCTTGGGCCCAATCATCTCGGCCTTTGGCCAAAAATCTCAAACCTATGGTGGCACGTAGTTCTGGGGTAAGAAATCGTAGAAACTTACCCAACTCGGTGCTAAATAATACTCCCTTTAGTTTATCTCGCTCATCTCATGGAAATTCATTTTCAAAATAATCTCATGGTTCATAAGAACCCTACAATCAAATTTGTAATCTCATGTAATAGAGTGGATTTCAAAACTCTATGACCATTACGTTAAAACATTTCTCAATAATCTCAGAATACTCAAATCATGGGTGCTTATAGCATAATAGTTCATAAAATTGCAAGTCTTAAGTAGGGCTTAATGACCCATAATTCAATCTCAAGATTAGACTCATCAAAATGCATAATAGACAACATATAGATTCATAAATCATATAGAAATCTGGAATTTACAACAATTTATCTCAAAATCTCAACATACTCACATACTTCAATATCTCAAACATATCAATTATTAACTTCTCAAGGAATAAAATCATAAGGTATAAACCTAGCTTTAAATTATCAAGAAAACATGTTAAAATCATGCCATTAGACTCTTAATTCATGGAAAACATCAAAAGCTTGCAACCAATAACAATGGGTGAAAAACCCTAATTCAATTTCATGTAAAATCTCATAGTTTGCAGAAAACTAAAGTTTAAATAAGCCTTTGGGCACAAGGGTGAAAGGATTACCCTTGTTCAAACCCACACATACCTTAGATTATGAAATAGAATGAACAAACTTTCTTTAAACTCTTCTTCTTACTCTTGAGAGAGGGTTCTAGCAACCCTTGAACTTAGGGAACTTAAATCTCAACTCAATTTGTAGAATCTATGGTGAGTTCTTGGATTTCTTGGAGAAGGGTTTTAGATTTGATCTTGAGGGAGAAACCCTGTCTCTCTTGTGTTTTAGATGATTAATGAAGTCATTTGCTTCGTTTGAAGCATATCTGGTTGATAAAAGAGTGGAAAGACCAAAAAGTCTCTTTTAAAAATGACTTAAAATACTAAATGAGGGCTGCGATGGTCCGTCGATAGCCTGACAGTCCATTGGATCGTTCGTCGCATGTCAGTTGAAAAAAGAACACACTGCCTTGATGTGATGGTCGAAGCGATGGTCTGTCACAGTCTTGCCGGTCCATCACCTGTTGGCCAGGATGAGACCACACTGCCTCAATGGCGACGGTCTCAGCGATGGTCCATCGCAGCCTTGACGGTCCATAGTCCAGGCCATCGCACTTGGGCCAGAAAAGGGAGTTACTGCCTTGGTTGCGATGGGCCGAGCGATGGTTCGTCGAAGACTCGACAGTTCATCAGATCGTCTGTCGCACCTGGCCGATCCCGATAACTCTCAGTAAAATGACTATAACTTCTCACCCCAATGCCGAATTTGTACGAAATTGGTATCATTGGAAAGCTAATAATAATCTGACTTTGACATTAATTATATTTATACAACAAAAATACATGATATATCTGTACTTCCAACATAATGATTTTTATTCCCTAAATATTATCCATAATTTTTTATGGTTAACCCATTATATTAGAATTAAATATACACAATAATGAAATAATACTAGATGATTAACATACATGAAAATAAAATGAAACATACATGAGCAAATAATGGAATATTTAGTTTATTTAAAAATATTTAAATTTTGAATATAAGAGAGAAAAATATTTGAAAGCAGGGATTATCTTTTTCACTTTTAATTTGGAGATTGAAAATATATCTCTTAAATTAAGGTAAATTGATAATTAGTTATTGTATTAATGAAGAATTATAATGATCTTTTCTGATTTTTTAAAATCACTATATATGAAAAAAAAACTTTTATTTTTGTAATATCGAAAAAGTACTATTATTTATGTAATTAAGTGTAACGCCCCAAGAACCTATCCTGAGACGTCATATAGTGCTCAAGGCCACATGTGGCCTCAAGCTAGCCCTCTAAGCCTGTCATCACTTTCAGAACTCATTTAGCGCAAATCATGCTAAGAGAAAGAGGAATAACCATGTCATGAACATACTGAAATACAAAGTAATACTTCCCTGTACAAATAAAATATTGAAATCTCTGTACACGCTAGTACACTAGTTTGACAAAGCCTCTACTACATAGGACTGAGGAGCCATTGGTACAGATCCCCAAATGACCCGTACTGAACTGAAAGTAAACAACCATGTATTAACAAGACAAAATCGGAGACACAGGTCCTCGAACCATGAGGATTCACCAACCGCAGAAATATAGATGAAGGTACTCAAAGATCACTGTCGCAGCTGAGACTGAGCACCTGAACCTATATCATGCGGAAATATAGAATACACAAGAGTGTGGGAGTCAGTACTTGGGAATGTACTGAGTATATGGTTGTGGATGCAACATTTTAAATAATATCATAAATGTATAAGAAAATCATGCATGCTGACAATAATAACTCTGTTCACTTGAATTATCTAAAACATCATTTCCGTAAGTCATCAGTAATAACATATGCTTCATAAATCTCATAAATCATTTAACTCAACTCAAACTCTTTGACTCATGAATTAGAGTGACTCGGTAACTCATGGTACTTAGATCATTATTGACGTGGGAGTTTCTTATAACTGACATAACTACACCATGTGAGACGCATGGAGTCCAACGTTTTACCTTTCTAAGCAGAGAACCCCACATTAGCGGGGGTGTTGTACTCTTGCTAGGGAGTACAACCTAAATCACGTTATCACAATCCCATACCCGGCCTCTGGCCTACAATTATCATCATCAATCCTACGGTGGCACGTAGTTTTGGGAAAATACCATATTTCTCACTCGGTGCTAAATACTCCTCCCAGACTCAGCTCAGAACGCGTTAGGAAATCCACCTTAATAAATATCAACTCATGGGTCTATTTTAAAGACCAAACCATAAATATATATCTCATCTGTAAATCATAAACATCTTGTGGATTCCTAACCCGACTCAACTCAACACAATCTTTCTCAACATCACGTACATTTGCTTTTTGAATCATTTTCAAATATCAAAAGCTTCAAGGAAACATCATAGGACTCATTCTTCACTTTCAATCTCAAATATCGATATATATTCAATAGTAAAATTTCTCATGGAAAGGCATAACTCATGAAACTTGTCTTAAATTGCTTAGAAATCATCAATAAATAATGACAATATACAACTCATGGAATAAATTCACAGTTTAAGAAACATGATGGTGAAATAATCATAAATATCAAACTTATTCAACTCAAATCTCATAAATCATAAATAAATAAATTTGGGTGTAAACCCACTTGGAAAATCATGTAAATCAATAATAGAAAGTAAATCTTTAGGCACAAGAACGAAAAGAGTGTTCATGTTCAAACCCCACATACCTTGGATTATAATTTTGGAGATGTAGAAACTTGTTTGGAACTTCTTCCTTACACTTTTGAGCTAAGATCCTTGATGCCCTTGACTTGGAGAACTTAATTCTTGAACAACTTGGAGAAATTTATGAATGATCCTTGAATTTCTTGGAAGAAAATTTAATTTTTAGGTTGAGAGAAAACCCTAGTTTTCTAGAAAATTCTTGGAAAAATTGGAGAGAAATAGGAGAAAATGATCTTCTCTTTACTACTTTGATATATATATATATATATAAGGCAACCAGGAGCGGAAATGACCAAAATACCCTTTTGATAAAGCTAAAATTCGCTAATCGGGGCCTGTGATGGTCAATCGAATTATCCGTTAAGTCTCCTGCAGTCCACCGGATCGTCCGTCACTCGAGTTCCAAAACTGGAACGTTCCGCCTCGATGTGACGGTCTGTCAGGAAATTGACGGACCACCAAATCGTTCATCACTTGAGGGCCAGAAATGAGACATTCTGTCTAGACCTGACGGACCCCTTGGCGGTCCATCAACTTTTTGACTGTCCACCAACTTGCCTTCGCACGATGGCCTAAAAAAGGAGTCCCTGCCTCAGCTTGACGGGGCAATTGACGGTCCACCAGGTCGACCGTCAAACTTGGGTGATTTGATACCGTTTAGTAAAATAGCCATAACTCCCTCGTTCGATGTCGGATTTTAATAAAATTGGTATCGATGGAAAGCTTATTCAATGGTCTACATGACAAAAAGTCGAAATTAGAGAAGTAAAATATGGTTTAAACATCAGTCACTTTGGAAGTCATATATATCCACTCAAAAGATGGATTTAGGCTTAAAAAACGATTGGGATATTACAATATCTCCCCCTTGGACACATTCATCCTCGAATGTTGCAAAATAGGCCAAGAATAAGAGAAAATGAGGACATATAGCTGGAACGACTCATATCTAAGAGCTTACTTTACTCTCAACTTTTGAGTACTTCACCAAATATACGAGTCATAGAGGGAATAACCATATAGCTGAATACATTAGATTAGAAAGAAACTAAATTAGGGGAATAATACCTTCAACTTGATTTGGACTCGCGGAGAAAAGATGAGGGTAACTAGCTCCCATATTTGCTTCTACTTCCCAAGTAGTACCCTCGACTGATTGATTTCGCCACAGAACTTTAACCAAGGGAACTTCCTTGTTCCTCAGTCTACGGACTTGATAATCTAGGATTTCAATCGAGATTTCATCATACGAAAGGCGATCCTGAACATCACAACCTTACGATGGATCAACAATAACAGAGTCTCCAATGTGCTTCTTGAGCATAGAAACATGAAGCACAGGATGGACAGCTGACAATTCTGCAGGCAACTCAATCTCATAAGCTACTTTCCCAACATGATTCGAAACTCTATAAGGGCTAACATATCTGGGACTAAGCTTTCCTTTCTTTCTAAAGCTTTTCACCCCTTTCATGGGTGAAATTTTCAAATACACCAAATCATCGACTTCAAACTCAAGAGCTCTTCTTCTCATATCTGCGTACGACTTCTGATGACTCTGGGCTGTCTTTAACCTCTCCCAAATTAACTTAACTTTCTCCATAGCCTTAAATACAACATCAGGTCCAATCACAGCAGCTTCACCCACTTCGAACCAACCTATGGGTGATCTATATCTTCTCCCATACAAAGCTTTAAATGGAGCCATTCTAATACTAGCATGAAAACTATTATTCTAAGCAAATTCAATCAACGGTAAATGTTCATCCTAAATTCCTTTGAAATCAATAACACATGTCCTTAACATATCCTCCAAAGTCTGGATAGTCTTCTCAGCCTGACCATCTATCTGCAGATAAAAAATGGAGCTAAGATAAACTTGGGTGCCAAGACCCTTCTGAAAGGCTCTCCAAAACTGAGAAGTAAACTGAGTACCTCTATCGGAGATGATAGACAACGGAACTCCATGCAACCTGGCTAACTCTCGAATATACAGCTTAGCATAGTCCTTCGCGGTGAAAAATATATATACTAGCGGAAAATGTGCTGACTTAGTCACCTTGTCTACAATGACCCAAATAGAATCATGATGACGATGAGAGAGAGGTAAACTGATCACGAAACTATGTTCACCACTTCCCACTTCCAATATGGAATGCTAAATTCTTGCATCACACCACCGAGTCTCTGGTGCTCTATCTTTACCTGCTGGCAGGTTGGACACTTTTGTACGAACTTTGCTATATTCTTTTTCATACCATTCTACCAATAAATTTCCTGCAAATCGTGGTACATCTTGGTAGCATTGAGATAAATAGAATACCGCGTGCCATACACCTTAGCCATAATTCTCTACCTCAGATCATCAACATCAGGCACACACAATCTATTCTGAAATATCAATACACCATCTCCCTCTTGGGAGAAAACCTCCACCTTTTGGTCTTTGACGGACGCTTTCAATTCTGTCAAGTGAGAATCCATATCCTGTTTCTACTTCACTTTAGAAACTAGGGAAGATTCGGAACTACTCTAAATCCAAACATTACCCTCAGCTGAGTCAAGCAATCTAACACCCAAACTAGCTAAACGGTGTACTTCATGAGCTAACTCCTTCTTATCTTCCTCAACATATGCTACACTACCCATGGACGACCTACTAAGGGCATCTGCCACTACATTGGCCTTGCCCGGGTGATACAACACACTCATATCATAGTCTTTCAGTAATTCTAACCATCGTCTCTACCGAAGATTTAACTCTCTTTGAGTGAACACATACTGTAAACTCTTGTGATCCGTAAAGACATTAACATGAACACCATACAAATAATGTCTCCAGATTTTCAAAGCAAAAACCATTGCAGCTAAATTGAGGTTATGGGTCGGATAATTCTTTTCATGATGTTTCAACTGCCTGGAGGCATAGGCTATAACCTTACCCTTCTGCATCAACACGCAACCCAAACAAATTCTGAAAGCATCACAATATACCATAAAATCATCTACACCATTAGGTAGGGTCATCATAGGGGCTGAAGTGAGTCGAGTCTTCAACTCCTGAAAACTCTTCTCGCAAGAATCTGACCATTCGAATTTAACCTTCTTTTGGCTCAACCGGGTCAAAGGAGCAGTAATGAAAGAGAAACCTTCGACAAAACGATGGTAGTAGCCATTTAGGCCCAAGAAAATCCTAATATCAAATGGGGAAATAGGTCTAGGCCAATTCTTCACAGCTTTTACCTTTTGAGGATCAACTCGAATACCATCAGAAGAAATAATATGACCCAAAAAAGCAACTGACCTTAGGCAAAATTCACACTTGCTAAATTTGGCAAACAACTGTTGATCCCTAAGGGATTGTAAGACAATTCGAAGATGATCTGCATGGTCGTTTTCACTCTGGGAATATACAAGGATATCATATATAAACACAATAATGAATATATCTAGGTACGGTCTAAACACCGATTCATGAGGTCCATAAAAGCTGCCGGGGCATTCGTTAGCCCGAAGGACATGACCAAGAATTCAAAATGACCATAACGAGTGAAGAAAGCCATCTTTGGAATATCACACTCTCTGACTTTAAGTTGGTGATAACCGAATCTCAAATCTATTTTTGAAAAATAACTGGCAGCTTGCAGTTGATCAAATAGGTCATCAATTCGAGGTAGAGGGTATTTGTTCTTGATCATGCGCAATGAACCATCTTTCTTTCGCACAAATAGAACAGGTGCACCCCATGGAGACACACTGGGCCTTATAAAACCCTTATCAAGAAGATCTTTGAGTTGATCTTTCAACCCCCTAAGTTTTGTGGGGGCCATACGATACAGAGGAATGAAATAAGATATGTATCGGGGAGAAGATCAATTCCAAATTCTACCTCTCTATCGGGAGGTACCCCTGGAGATCTTCCAGGAAAACATCAGGAAACTCATTGCCAAAACTAAGAGACTGAATAGTTGGAGTCTCAGACTTAGTGTCCTTAACTTGGACTAAATGATAGATACAACCCTTGTAGATTAATTTCCTAGCTTTAAGATAGGTTGTGAAATGAATTTTAGGAGATACAGAATTTCTGGACCACTCAAAGAATGGCTCATTAGGAAATTGAAACTTGACTACACGGGTACGACAGTCTATAGACGCATAACAAGAGTGAAGCCGATCCATACCCAGAATAATGTCAAAATCAACCATGTCTAGCTCAATCAAATCTGCAAAAATAACTCTGTGAAGGACAGTGATAGGAGACTTCTTATATACTTGTTTAGCAACAACAGATTCACCCACTGGTGTAGAGACTAGAGAAGGCTTGAAAATCCTTTCATCACTGATTTCAAAATTCACAGCCACCAACGGAGTCATATAAGAAAGACTTAACCTAGGGTCCAACAACACATACACATCAAAATGAAGTATACGAAGCGTACCAGTAACAACATCTGGTGAATCCTCCTGCTCCTGGCGGGGTGGTATAGAATAAAAGTGATTCTACCACTTACCACTTGCAGTACTAGATGAGGCACCTTAAAAAGGAATATAACGAACTACAGGGGATAGAGAACTAATAGTTTGACTCTGAGGACGAACATCGCGACTCCCCTGACTAGTATATAGGTAATCTCAGAACTTGTGGCCCAACTTACCGCAACCAAAACAACATCTCTGACCGATTAGGCACTCACCGAGATGGTCTCTACCATACTTCGGACATGAGGAAGGACGAGGTCTGTTATTTACACTGTCCTGGGACCTGAACATAGTAGGCTTATTACCCTGCTTCGGCCTAATTCTGAATACAGAAGTACTGGCTGATGAAGGCGTTGGAACAAAAGAATGGATCTGGAACTGAGGGCGGATCCCTCCAGAAAATCTAGCCTGACTATACCCCTGTTGCTCTGATCTAACTCTCTTATTCCCTCTCATTCTCTCTCTCTCCTTTACCTTGTCCACTTCAATCTAATGAGCAGGAATCATTAATTTTGAAAGGTCCATGTCCCTATCAATCATAGCAGATATACACTCTTTCACAATATAACCAGACACACCGACCAAGAACTTACTTATACTAGTTCTAGAATCAGCCATCATACCAGGAGCATACTTAGATAACTGGTTAAACTTATGGAAATACTCCTTAACTGTCATGGGGCCCTATCTCAAGTTCATAAATTCTTCTAATTTTGCTTTCCTTAGCTCCGGGGGAAAAAATCTGTCTAAAAAGGCATCTTGGAATAATTGTCAAGTCACAGGAGTATCATTCTCCCCTCTACTTTTCCTCCACATCTCTACCCAATCATAAGCAATATATTTCATTCAATAGGTAGCCAATTCAACACTCTCCTCCTCAGTCACGTGCATAATCTGAATGATTTTTCTAACTTCATCTAAATACATTTATGGGTCCTCTCCTACTTTTGACCCATAGAACTCAGGTGGATTCATTCGTATAAAGTCACGAACTCAGGCTGCAGTAGAGTTATTTCCTTGCAGAGGTGGAATAGTATCCTAGGTGTTGGCTTGGGCGTTGGCGGTGACCTCCTGGGCTAGCGCTTAGAAAGCTGCCCGAAATTCGGCATGGGACACTGTCTCACTAAAGAATCAATAGGTTGAGGTCGTTCGTTATTTCTGTGAGCTCTATGAGGAGGCATTTTCTATCATAAGAGAGCACAAATTAATAACAGAGAGAAACAATCATAGACACGATAGACTCTTGAAAGAAAGAAATAAATTTTCCTAAAATATCCCATAGCTTCTTGCTCATAGATGTGGCGCGCTACATATCGATGATCAAGACTCTACGTAACGCGGCTTATCAGACTCCCTAGGACTCCTTCAACCTTAGGATATGATACCAAGCTTGTAACACCCCAAGAACCTATCCCGAGATGTCATATAGTGATCAAGGCCACACATGGCTTCAAGCTAACCCTCTAAGCCTGTCATCACTTTCAGAACTTATTATAGCTCAAATCATTCTAAGATAAAGAGGAATAACTATGTCATGAACATACTGAAATACGAAGTAATACTGCCCTGTACAAACAAAATACTGAAATCTCTATACACACTGGTACACTAGTCTGACAAAGCCTCTACTACATAGGATTGAGGAACCATTGGGACAGATCCCCAACTGACCCGTACTGAACTGAAAGTAAACAACCATTTATTAACAAGACAAAATCATAGACACAGGTCCTCGAACGATGAGGACTCACTAACCACAGAAATATAGATGAAGGTACTCAAAGATCACTGTCGCTGCTGAGAATGAGCACCTGAACCTATATCATGAGGAAATATAGAATACAAAAGAGTATGAGAGTCAGTACTTAGGAATGTACTGAGTATGTGGGGGTGGATGCAATATTTTAAATAATATCATAAATGTATAAGAAAATTATGCATGCTGACAGTAATAACTCTCTTCGCTTGAATTATCTAAAACATCATTTCCGTAAGTCGTCAGTAATAACATATGCCTCATAAATCTCATAAATCATTTAACTCAACTCAAATTCTTTGAATCATGACTTAGAGTGACTCGGTAACTCATGGTACTTAGATCATTATGGATGTGAGAGTTTCTTATAACCGATATAACTACACCATGTGAGCCACAGGGAGTCCAACGTTTTGCCCTCCTAAGGAGAGAACCCCACATTGGCAGGGGTGTTGTACTCTTGCCAGGGAGTACAACCTCAATCTCGTTATCACAATCTCATACTCGTTCTCTGGCCTACAATTATCAACATCAATCCTACGGTGGCATGTAGTTTTGGAGAAATACCACATTTCTCGCTCGGTGCTAAATACTCCTCCCAGACTCAGCTCAGAACGCGTTAGGAAATATACCTTAATTAATATCAACTCATGGGTCTATTTTAAAGACCAAAACATAAATATATATATATATCATCTGTAAATCACAAACATCTTGTGGATTCGTAACCTAACTCAACTCAACACAGTCTTTCTCAATATCAAGTACATTTGCTTTTCGAATCATTTTCAAATATCAAAAGCTTCAAGGAAATATCATAGGACTCACTTGACTTTCAATCTCAAATATCGATATATATTCAATAGTAAAATTTCTCATGAAAATGCATAACTCATGACACTTGTCTTAAATCGCTTAGAAATCATCAATACATAATGACAATATACAACTCATGGAATAAATTCTCAATTTAAGAAACATGATGGTGAAATAATCATAAATATCAAACTTATTCAACTCAAATCTCATAAATCATAAATAAATAAATTTGGGTATAAACCCACTTGCAAAATCATGTAAATCAATAATAGAAAGTAAATCTTTAGGCACAAGAATGAAAGGAGTGTTCATGTTCAAATCGCACATACCTTGAATTATAATTTTGGAGATGTAGAAACTTGTTTGGAACTTCTTCCTTACACTTTTGAGCTAAGATCCTTTATGCCCTTGACTTGGGGAACTTAATTCTTGAACAACTTGGAGAAATTTATGGAAGATCCTTGAATTTCTTGGAAGAAGATTTGATTTTTGGGTTGAGAGAAAACCCTAGTTTTCTAGAGAAAACCCAAGTTTTTAAAAAAATTCTTGGAGAAATTGGAGAGAAATAGGAAAAATGATTTTCTCTTTACTACTTTGATATATATATATAAGGCAACAAGGAGCGGAAATGACCAAAATGCCCTTTTGATAAAGCTGAAATTCGCTGATCGGGGCCTGTGACGGTCGATTTGACATCCGTCAAGTCTCCTGACAGTCCACCTGATCGTCCGTCACTTGAGTGCCAAAACTGGAACGTTCTGCCTCGACGTGAAGGTTGAATTGATGGTCCATCAGGAAACTGACGGACCACCAATTCATCCATCACTCGAGGGTCAGAAACGAGATATTCTATCTCGACCTGACGGACCCCTTGACGGTCCGTCAACTTTTTGACGGTCCACCAACTTGGCCGTCATACGATGGCCTAAAAAAGGAGTCACTACCTCGGATTAACGGGGTAATTGACGGTCCACCAGGGACCTGACGGTCTGCCAGGTCGAGCGTCAAACCTGCACGATCCGATACCATTTAGTAAAACGACCATAACTCCCTCGTTCGATGTCGGATTTCAATGAAATTGGTATCGATGGAAAGCTTATTCAATGCTCTACATGAAAAAAGGTAGAAATTAGAGAAGTACAACATGGTTTAAACATCAATCACTTTGAAAGTCATACATATCCACTAGAAAGATGGATTTAGGCTTAAGAAATGATCGGGGCATTACATTAAGTTTTATGGATGGTTTTTTCATATAATTTGCCTAAATAAAAGGAAAGATTAGGCCCAAAAGGTAGATGAGAATAGATAGGTCAGAAGGGCATTTTAGGTTAAATAGGTAGACGAAAAGGATATTTTAGGTCTAATAGATAGACGAAAGACGTTTTTGCACCATTTTACATAGTTAAAGGGCATTTTAGACCCTTTTTCATTGTTTAAATTATCCTAAATTTGATTTTTAGGGTATGTTTGGTTTGAAGAAAAGTTATGTCCAGATTAGTTATGTTGGAATTAATTATCTAGGAATTAGTTATTCTGATATTCGTTTTTAGTGGTTATTGCATTTGTGGTACTAAAAATAATATGCATTGCATTCTTTCTAAGAATACATTATTAGTTTACAAAAATTCCCCTCCCATTATATATGTGAAAAGTGATAATCAAAGAATTTGGAAGGTAATTTTGTCATTTTATGACTTTGTCCCAAGATAAATTATCTTGAAATTATTATAACACCAAAAGGATAGGACAATTCATCCCAATACTATTTATTAATCCCGAAATAAATTATCCCGCATTTAACAATCAAATAAGACGCCAAAATTGTTATCCCAAGATTAATTTTTTTATTTCGAAACTATTTATTTTAGTACCTTACACCAAACGACGCTTAAAATTTTTATTGCAAGTTATAAATCTACTGTTTAATAATTATTAAATTAAGTATTTGATTGCAAGTTATGGCATATTTGACAAAAACTGTTTTTACGTTTTAAAACGTGTATCATTTATTTACATTTAATAAGTGTTTATTTTATATTCAAACTGCCTAAATAATCATATAAATAAAGGATGAAAGGAGTAACTTGTGGTAAAAAGTTATACTCATTTACTCACGTTTCCTTCTTTTAAGAAATTTAAAATATTTTATTTTTCATTAAAAAATAGTTCTTTTTTCTTTTCTTTATTACTGGAAAAGTTTTGCTCTCCCCACGTTTTATCTTAATCAATTACCTTTTATTTTGACTTTTCTACTTCAGCATCGTTCTAATTTCTTCAACGATTATTTTGGGGTTTTGGGGGTTATCCATTTGAATCCGTTTGAGTTTATTTTCGCTTATAATGCAATATTAATTCGATTAATGTTTGATTTTCGGTTGGTATTTCATCATCTTATTTTTGTAGTTAAAGTATGGGTTGAAATTGATTTTTCGGCAGCGTTCCTTGTTCATAACTTTCTTAGTGTATGAATTTTCTATTGGATCTAGTATTTTGTATAATAGTGACATGCTCCAAATGGTATCACTGTATTTTTATTGTTAAATGTATGAAAATGAAAGAGAAGATGTTATGAATAGATAATTTATTCTTACTGGTTATGAAAATAATGTAAAATCTTTTAAATTATAGTATATGAAAATGATACAAAATCTGTTAGTGAAAAATAATGTAACAAATTATATTAAAATGAGTTTATATATCCGTCTCATTTATTAAATGATATTTTTTATTGGGGTCTCAATATATGTAACTCGTATTAAAACTATAATAAAAAATATTGTGATTTTTATGTGAGTTTATTTGAAAATTAAGTTTATACCCATTACACACACAACTAAGTTTTTCCAACTAAGTTTAAAACATGTTATATAGCAATATCACATATAAAATAATTTTTTATTTTTGAATTTTTGATCTATGAAATTGGTATGTAAAACAATATACAAAAATAATGCATACTTGTTAACATTTTTAGTGGATGAAAATGGTATTGAAATAAACGTCAAAAATCTAGATAGTATTTTTTGTCATGTTGCAATCAAAATATGTAAATCTATATTTCAATAAAGGTTTTTCAATGATTAAGATAAAAAAAATTAAATAATATTGAGTTTCACTCAGAATTTAATTTTTAATTTTTTAAGGAAGAAGAATGGTGTAAATCTGTATTTTAATAAAAAAAATTCAACGATTAAAATAAAAAATCTAGATAATGGGTTTTTATATATTTTCGTTTTGAATAACTTAAGTTTAAATAAAATACTTAAGTCAGTATTTTAATAAAATTTTCTCCCCTTAAATATCAAAATTATTCGAGAAATTTTGCGTTACAATCAATATATTTTTTGCCGATTTGTTGAAGAAATAAGAAGAAAAATAGATTTGACACGAAGAAGAAAATACTACTTCAGTTTAGAAAAGGACAATAAGATGTTTCAAGAGAGAAAGTAGGGGGTGACTGATATCCTTTTGTTAATTGATTTTTTTTTGCAAGGATGATATTTTAATTTAAAAGAAAAAGCATTTTTTCCTTTATTGTTTTGTTAAAAGATTTGCTATTTATTGCAACCTAACATACGCTGCTATGACTTGCAATAAACAATCTAATTAGTTATCCCCACAAATGGTTTGATACAAGAATGACAAGGAAAGGGACAAAACATACACCAAAACAGTTCACAAGTTCTAGAAACCAAGGACCCTTTTGATGACCACTCTCGGATTCACTAGTTAGAACAAGGAAGAAGAGATTATAAGGTGTTATGAAACCAAAACAACCAACCACAAACTAATATTACCAACAATAAGA
Source organism: Capsicum annuum (assembly GCF_002878395.1). Taxonomy (NCBI): domain Eukaryota; kingdom Viridiplantae; phylum Streptophyta; class Magnoliopsida; order Solanales; family Solanaceae; genus Capsicum; species Capsicum annuum. The sequence goes on from NC_061120.1 coordinate 62,433,749, forward strand.
TGAAGAAACAAGATGAACAACAGTAATATTAAAACAACAACAACACACGGCTTGGAATAACAAGAACACTACCAATGGTTACAACAAGATAAATATATGAAGATAGACAAATGGAGGTATAATCTTAAGAACCCAAGAGCTTATTCCACTCATGGACCCTTAACACTACACACTACAATCACCTATATCTTACCCTTGACACAAGAGAGGCGTCCATCACCCAAGCACCAACGTATTAAGCTAAATACAACACACAAATAATTCCACACTTGTGCAATGCCCAAGTTTTGATTTTGGACCCTCTCACTCTAAGAGAAGTGTTCTCTCAATATCATTAAGCAACCAAAGAAATAAACCCTACAATGTTCTATTTTACTATATTACAATAATAAACAAAATGACAAAAGAGCCATTTAGTGACTAGTCTTAAAAAATACTTAAAGAGTGTCATGATCATGATCATACTTGTATCATCCTCTTCATCTTGAGATGAATTTGACCACAAATTCATGGCCTCAACTCTTTTACAAAGGCATGTCACAATCTCCTTCATGCGACCACACATCTTCTTTATCTCCCTCAACTTGCATTTCAACCTCCTCTTGCTCTCCATCTTGAGACTTGCCATTAACCTCAGTCGATTCAATTACAACTTCTTCCCCAAGATAGTACAATTTTCTCTCCCTTAGGATCACGTTCCTCTGATTTGGTCACTCACTAGCCTTGTTCCCCCACCCTTGATATTTGAAGCATTGAAATCCCTTGGAATTGGAAGTGCAAATTGGTTTACCTTCATACCTTGGGGAGTGTTTTAGGGCATCCTTGGTGATCTTGGGTTGGAAAGCCATGGATGAGCTCTCTTTGAGCTCCCTTTCAACCTCCAATGGGGTTTGGAAGATGCCACCAATAGTGTCGAACTTATGAAGTGTCAAACGTGAGGCAATATCTCTATTCAACCCACCTTTAATCGAATAATGTCGTGACTCACTTTCTTCCCTCTATGATCAAGTTTCAAGATGAGTTGTTGGAACTCATCGTAGTAATCCACAACACTCTTGTTTCCTTGCCTCAAGTTATACAACTTGGCAAGGAGCTCTTTTTGATATCTTTTAGGTACGTACCTTTGTCTCATTAGGTACATTAACCGAAACCAAGGAGGGGGCTGCCTCTCAATCAAAACATTGCCAAATCTCTTAACATACTCCCAACATATAGTAGTAAAACCCTCAAAGTGAGCAATCGCTTAGAAACTTTATTTCTCCTCAGTAAGATCATTAACTTGGAAGACCCTCTTACATGCAGATTCCAAGGCAAGAAACTCTTTAGGATCACTCTCACCCTTGAAGATTGGAAGCCCTATCTTGATGGTATTTAGTCCTACACCACGGTTTTGGTTACCTTGTTGGTTCCAATGACCAACTCTACCTTCTCGGCCATGAACTTCCCTCGGATAACTATGCCTTCCTCTTATTTCTCCCTCTCTCATGCAAGCATCATCATACGAACTATAACCATTATGTTATCTTTCCCTACCATAGCCCTCAACATGGATGGGTCTATTTGGGTTAAGTGGAGCTTGTAGAGGCGGCATTGGATTTGGATAGTGAGGTCTTTGGTCAAGTAAAGTTTGGATGAGAGGATTCGGGTTTGGTGGTGGTATTTGGGTTCTAAGCGCTTTTTATTAGATTTGGCGGAGTAGAGGATGGCTTTGTCTATCTAGTTCTCGACTTTGGGAGAAAAATTGGTTGAATTTGTAGCAATTGGTGGATATAGCATTTGGTGCAAGGTCTCAGGAGTATTAGTTGGGGAATTGTTTTGAGGAGTGGAAGATCGACTCCTTTGGCTTTCCACACGCTCTAATCTCCCACCCATTAATGCCACATCCATATCTAATTTCTCAAGACCCATATTAAACCTAGCCACATTTTGGGACATAGTTTTAAGGCGAGCCCAAATGAGATTGATGGCATTATTGTCCATTTTTTGTGATTTTAAGCCTCGGGTTCCATTGGACTTAAGAAGTTACCTACAAAACAATAAATGAGTTAGTTGTAAAAGAAAAGGTCTTTACACTCTCTCTTTAGTTCTTTGCCTCTCAAGTTTCTTCACTTAATAACACAAGTGTGGCAAGCTTGATTGTATTCCGTGCTTGAGAGGTGAACCAAGAATTTACAACGACTCAAAAAAATAAAGCACATAAAGGAGCGTTAACATGGAAAACGGTTTCAAAACTAACTTACAATCTAATATTAGCCAGTAAGTTAGTAATGGAGTCGACAAATGATACTAAAGAAATAATAAATTAGAAACTAGTAGTCCAAGTTTGAGCTCAAATTAACATGTGAACAGTAAACTTGATAATGTGTCACCCTTCAATTGGCCAAGATTTCAACAAATTTTAATTATCAATTTTGCTATTTTGGGTCCTTCACAATTTGGAATGGATGAAATTAAAATTGGAAGGAAAGTTTAAGTCTTAGAATCCTTTTCAAATTTAATCTTCAAAAGATATGACTTGACTTGTACTATTCCCACAAAACAAGGTCCTTGAAATAGGGCAAGAGGTTGAAAAAGTTATTGTCAAGTCCAAGAATGATGTGATCAAGTCCTTTCACCAACAAGTCTTCCAACTTTTTCTTCACTTTTTCTAGATCTATTAGCCACTTTAAGTTGGTGAAGATAAGAAAAGTGATGAAGAACAACAAGAACACAACAATAACCTTCAAGAACTACAACAACATCACCATATAGCCACAACAACTACTTCATAACTTGACTTGACTTGTACTATTTCCAAAAAACAAGGTCCTTGAAATAGGGCAAGTGGTTGAAAAAGTTGTTGTCAAGTCAAAGAATGATGTGATCAAGTCCTTTCACTAACAAGTCTTCCAACTTTGTCTTCACGTTTTCTAGATCTATTAGCTACTTTAAGTTGGTCAAGATAAGAGAAGTGATGAAGAACAACAAAAAAACAACAATAACCTTTAAGAACTTCAACAACATCACCATATAGCCAAGAACAACAACTTTAAGATTCGTCCAACTCCAAGTCACATCAACAATGTCATCATTTTAAGCTCAAACTTTAAATCTAGACACTTTTAGTGTTGGTGAGAAAGAAACCAACACTTGAAACACCCTAATAAAACAAAATGACTACCAAATCTAGACACATAAATAAGTTTTCTACCAATATAACAACAAGATCCAACTTTCGGCCAATAATAAGAACAACTTCTTCACCTTTTTTTTTGATTTTTTAACTTTCAAGCACAAGATTGATCTTGTTAGAGCAAGATCAAGCCACTCTTTGATACCAAATGATACAAGAATGAAAATGAAAGGCACAAAACATACACCAAAATAGTCCACAAATTCTAGGAACCAAGGACTCTTTTGATGACCACTCTCAAATTCACTAGTTAGAACAAGAAAGAAGAGATTATAAGGTATTGTGACACCAAAATAGCCAACCACAAACTAATATTACCAATATAAGATGAATAAACAAGATTAACAATAATAATATTAAAATAATAACAACACACGGCTTGGAATAACAAGAATACAACCAACGATTACAATAAGATAAAGATATGAAGATAGACAAATGGAGGTATAATCTTAAGAACCTAAAAATTTATTCCACTCTTGGACCCTTAACATAACACACTAAAATTACCTATGTATTACAATTTACATAAGAGAGGCGTCTATCACCCAAGCACCAACGTATCAAGCTAAATGCAACACACAAATAATTCCACACCTGTGCAATGCCCTAGTTTCAGTTTGGGACTCTCTCTCTCTCTAAGAGAAGTGTTCTCTTAATATAATTAAGAAACCAAAGAAATAAACCCTAAAATGTTCTATTTATACTACATTACAATAATAGACAAAATGACAAAAGGGCCTTTTAGTTACTAGTCTTAAAAATAGTCAAAATATGTCATAATCATGATCATATTTGTATCATCCTCTCCATCCTAAGAGGAATTTTACCATAAATTTATGGCTTCAACTCTTTTACAAATACACATCACAATCATCTTCATGCGGCCACATATCTTCTCCATCTTCCCCACCTTGTATTTTAACCTCCTCTTGCTCTCTATCTTGAGGCTTGCTATCAACCTTAGTTGATTCAATTATTAATTCTTCCCCAAGATAGTATAATTTTCCCTCCCTTAGGATCACAGTCCTCTAGTTTGGACACTCACTAGCCTTGTGCCCCTACCGTTGACATTTGAAGCATTTAAATCGCTTGAAATTAGAAGTGGAAATTGTTTTACCTTTATACCTTGGGGACTGTTTTGGGGCAGTCTTGGTGATCTAGGGTTGGACAACCATGGATGAGATCTCTTTGAGCTCCCTTTTAACCTCCAATGCGGCTTGGAAGATGCCATCAATAGTTTTAAACTTATGAAGTGTCAAACGTGAGGCAATATCTCTATACAACCCCACCTTGAATCGAATGATGTCATAACTCATTTGCTTCCCTTTATGATTAAGTTTCAAGATGAGTAATTGGAACTCACCATAGTAATCCATGACGCTCTTGTTTCCTTGCCTCAAGTTATACAACCTGGCAAGGAGCTCTTGTTGATATCTTTTGGGTAAGTACCTTTTCTCGTGAGTTACCTTAACTGAAACTAAGGAGGGGGCTGCCCCTTAATCAAAACGTTTCCAAAATGCTTAAGATACTCCCACCATGTAGTAACATAACCCTCAAAGTGAGCAATCACATAGAATTTTTTTTCTCCTTAGTAATATCATTGACTTGGAAGACCTTCTCATATGTGATTTTCCATTCAATAAACTCTTTGGGATCACTCACCCTTGAAGATTGGAAGCCCCATATTAACGGTATTTAATCCTACATTATGGTTTGGTTCCCTTGTTGGTTCCAATGACCAACTCTACCTTCTCAGTTTTGACCTTCCCTTGGATCACCATGCTTTTTCCTTATCTCTCCTTCTCTCATGCAAGCATCTTCATACGGACTATAACCATTATGTTATTCTCCCCTACCATATCCCTTAACATGGATGGGTCTGTTTGGGTTAAGTGGAGCTTGTAGTGGCAGCATTGGATTTGGATAGTGAGGTCTTTGGTCAAGTAAAGTTTGGATGAGAGGATTCGGGTTTGGTGGTGGTATTTGGGATCCAAGCCCTTCTTGTTGGATTTGGTGGAGTGGAGGATGTATTTGTCTATCTTGTTCTCGACTTTGGGAGTAAAAATTGGTTGAATTTGTACCAATTGGTAGATATAGCATTTGGTGCAAGGTCTCAGAAGTATTAGTTGGGGAATTATTTTGAGGGGTAGAAGATCGACTCCTTTGGCTTTCCACACGCTCTAATCTCCCACTCATTAATGCCACATCCATATCTAATTTCTCAAGACCCATATTAAACCTAGCCATATCCCGGGACATAGTTTCAGGGTGAGCCAAAATGAGATTGATGGCATTATTGTCCATTTTTTGTGATTTTAAGCCTCGGGTTCCATTGGACTTAGGAAGTTACCTACAAAATAATAAATGAGTTAGTTGTAAAAGAAAAGGTCCTCACACTCTCTCTTTAGTTCTTTACCTCTCGGGTTTCTTCACTCAATCACACAAGTGTGGCAAGATTGATTGTCTTTCGTGCTTGAGAGGTGAACCAAGAATTTACAACGACTCAAAAAAATAAAGCAAACAAAAGAGCGTTAACACAAAGAACGGTTTCAAAACTAACTTACATTCTAATATTAGCCTGTAAGTTAGTAATGGAGTCAACAAACGAGATTAAAGAAACAATAAATTAGAAACTAGTAATCCAAGTTTGAGCTCAAATTAATGTGTGAACAGTAAAATAAATGATGTGTCACCCTTCAATTGGCCGAGATTTCAACAAATTTTAATTATCAATTTTGATATTTTGGGTCCTTCACAATGTGGAATGGATGAAATTAAAATTGGAGGGAAAGTTAAAGTCTTAGAATCCTTTTCAAATTTAATCTTCAAAAGGTATGAATTGAATTGTACTATTCCCACAAAACAAGGTCCTTAAAATAGGGAAAGTGGTTGAAAAAGTTGTTGTCAAGTCAAAGAATGATGCAATCAAGTCCTTTCACCAACAAGTTTTCCAACTTTGTCTTCACCTTTTCTAGATCTATTAGCTACTTTAAGTTGGTTAAGATAAGAGAAGTGATGAAGAACAATAAGAACACAACAATAACCTTTAAGAACTACAACAAAATCACAATATGGCCAAGAAGAAGAACTTCAATTCGGTGAACTTCAAGTTCACATCAACAATGTCATCATTTTAAGCTCAAACTTTAAATCTAGACACTTGTAGTGTTGGTGAGAAAGAAACCAACACTTGAAACACCCTAAAGAAACAAACTGAATACCAAATCTAGACACACAAATAAGTTTCGGCCAAGACAACAAGAAGATCCAACTTTCTGCCAAGAACAAGAACAACTTCTTCAGTCTTTTTTTTATTTTTCAACTTTCAAGCCCAAGATTGATCTTGTTAGAGAAAGATCAATCCACTCTTTGATACGAAATGATTCAAAAATGACAAGAAAAAGCACAAAATATACATCAAAACAGTCCACAAATTCTAGGAACCAAGGACCCTTTTGATGACCACTCTCGGATTCATTGGTTAGAACAAGGAAGAAGAGATTATAATGTGTTGTGACACCAAAACACCCAATCAAAAACTAATATTAGCAATAATAAGATGAAGAAACAATATGAACAATAATAACCTTAAAACAAGAACAACACACGGCTTGGAATAACAAGAACACTACCAATGGTTACAATAAGATAAAGATAGAAAGATAGACAAATGGAGGTATGATCTTAAGAAACCAAGAGCTTATTCCACTCTTGGGCCCTTAACACTACAGACTATAATCTCCTATCTCTTACTATTGACACAAAAGAGGCGTCCACCATCCAAGCACCAACTTATCAAGCTCAATGCAACACACAAATGATTCCACACTTGTGCAATGCCCTAGTTTTAGTTTTGGACTATCTCTCTCTTTAAGAGAAGTGTTATCTAAATATCATTAAGAAATTAAAGAAATAAATCCTACAATGTTCTATTTATACAACATTACAATAATATACAAAATAACAATAGGACCCTTTAGTGACTAGTCTTCAAATATACTCAAAAAGTGTCATGATCATGATCATACTTGTATCATGGTTTTTATAAGTTTTATGGGGGTAATAGGACCCCCACAAATTTAGTGTATCTTTTTATAAATTTGAGATAATTTTAATGGTGTTTTTATATGTTTTCTCTTATATCGAATATGTATATGTATAGAATGTGTATAAAGACTACATCATTGTTGTATAAAAATATTTCTATCACCATTGTAATGTATTGTTTATATATGACATGTATTGTATTGTATCAAATATAATACAATTAAAATAATTATTTTATTAAAAGAGTTGTAGTAATTTTTTTTAAAAAAAACAACCCAATTTTTTTTAAAAGAGTGCAGAAAAATATAGTGAAAAATAAACAAACAAAAAAGGCGAGAAAACAAAAAAAAATAGTAAATTAGTGAGTAACAACATCAACAAATGGCTAAATATGGAAATAAAGTTTCTAGGCAATTTTTCAATGAAATTTGTTTAGTCGAGTAGCTATTCTTGTCCTTTTCCCCTTCTTTTCTTTTGAATACATACATACACACAAATATATATGATTAAAGCCTTAATATATATTTTTATCTTATATTAAATATTTTAATCAATTAAAAATAAAACTATTATTGAAGCCTCTCATTAAAAATTATTTGTTTTTTTCTATTCAGATACGCAAATGATAAGATGAACCTTAGTACGTATAGACGACAAATTTTTGTAAGTCAAGAAAATAATAATCGAGACAGAAAAATTGCAGCAACAAAATGTAATACTATATTATTTCAAATGTAGTAAGTGTTACAATCTCTAAAGTAACCTCTGATTCTTCAAATTAATATAAACTTGGACATGAACTTGATTTGAATTCAAGGGCTTGAGTAACTTGATCTTGAATATTCGTCTTCGGACTTAAATTTGGATGTTAATTCATCACAAACACTTGGATGGTTGCCACGAACAATGAATAAGTAACTTGATCTTGAATAAAATTTCCTTCGTTCTTGATCTTGAACTTGATCTTGATCTTGATAGCTTGAAACTTATAACTTGCAGAGAAATTTTGGATTTTGATCCACGAGCTCTCTTTTTACTTCTTGTTTCTCCAAAAATTCTCCTTTTTGTGAGTTATGAGGACCCATATTTATAGTCGGAGGGGCAAGACAATTGTATGATTTAATTGGTTGGTTTGAAATTGACCAATCACACTCTTTGGGTGAAAAGCTCTAATTTGATTGGCTAGAACATGTCACCTGCTTACGTGACATGATTTTAGTGGTTCATTTCATTTAAATTAGATTGCCACCTAATATTGACAAATGTCATGCTTTTATTGACTCATTTTATTTAACTTGGATTGCCACATAATATTGACACGTGTCATATTTTTAGTGGCTTATTTTATTGAGAAAAGACATGATTTCTCCCCTGAACTTGTTCTCTAAACTCACTTTAGAACTAAAACTAAACTTCCATTTATTTACCCCCCTTAACATCTTTAAACTGTATTTATTTTACCCCTAACACTGACGTGGCATTTAAAAAAAATAGGAGCACGTTTATTATTTAAAAAATAGATTTTTCTTCTTTCTTTCCCACTTATTTTACACACACACACACATATATAATCAAACTTTTTCTTCTTTAATGCCCCCACCCTCCCTCACCTCCCATCCCTACCCCGTACCCCGTACCCCATACCCATACCCACACCCCACACACTTTTCTTCTTTGGTACATCATCAAACAACAATACACATTACATAGACCTCTACCTCCAAGAATCTCATAAAGATTGAATTTTGTTGTTGTAGTAACTGAGGTTGATGATGGTTTAAGTATTGATTTGGTATGAACACTACTAATGTTCATAGATTGACCAAGAGAAGTTGATTTTTTAAGAGGTGGGGTTTGAATTTGAAGGCTCGAGAGTCGAAAGTAAGAAGAAGAAGAAGCCATATTTTTTTGATATTTTTCAAGAATTTGAATTTGTTAAAGATGTAAGAGATGAAAAGTGTTTTGTAGAAATGGGAAAGTGTAATTTGTCCTTTTGAATTGTGACCACTAATCTGTTTATGTTGTGATTGAATCGAGCCGTTGCCGGCGATGTTGCGGTGGTGATTGGATTGAAATCGAGCCACCGGTATTTTTTTTCTCAAGGGTTTATTAACTTCAGGAGATTTTAGGCGGGGGAGGGGGGTATGCATAGGGGGTGGGGGATACGTTAATTGTAGGGTAGGGGGTGGGGATGGTGAGCGGGAGGTGTGAAGAAGAAAAAAAATATGGGTGGGGGGTGTCTTTTTTATTTAATATATATAAATATATATATATAATTATATATATATAAATAAATATATGTATATATATATATATATAATTATATAAATAAAATAGTATATATATTTTTTATTTTTAAAAAAATGTAAAAATAATATGTAGGGGATTAATTTTTTCTAGAAAAATAGTAATTTCTTACGTGACAATGACGTAGCTCCGACGTGGCATTGATGTGGCGGTGATATGTAGGCGAGTGTAACACACTCTCCATTGTGAGAGTGATATTCAGTTTTGAGGGGTGAAATTAGTACACTTTAAAGATGTTAAGGGGGTAAATAAACAAAAGTTAAGTTTAAGTGCTAAAGTGAGTTTGGAGGACAAGTTCAGGGAGGGGGGAAATATTTTTAGTGGCTCATTTAATTTAACATGGATTGTCACCTCATATTAAATTAACCTCATATATTTGAGATTAGATTATTAACCCAATCATATTATTTGAACTATTTTATTGAATTTAATATAGTCCAAATAAATATATGAATTTAAATAAAATTTCAATACTCACAAATGCCCCCTACTTCAAGACTTGTCAAATTCAATTTTTTTTTATATTTTTTCTAAATAAAATAAAATAAAAATCGATGGACTAGACTTGAAGTACAATTAAGACAACAATATTTTTTTGGTTGTCTTGTCGTAGTAAATACTTGTTTCTTTTGGCTTCAAGTAGTCACAACATTTCACAAGAATATTTTTTGAATTCCGTATCCGATCAAAGTATATCACTTAAAATGAAACGAAGAAAGTAAAAAAATATCTGTGTTAAAAATTTTTACGTGCAAAAATTTTACTAGCGGTGAAATGATAATTTACTTCTTGTAAAGTGGAATCCACGTCTTTTTTAACCACTATCTTTAAAGCTTTTGATAAGCTTTAAGAGATTTGTGATAGGAAAGAAAATACTTCTATACTTATCAGAAAAAAAATATTTGACTTATCATTATTGAATTTGAGTTGGACTAGAACACTACTATTTACTAAAACCCTCTATAAATAGCAGCTAACCCCATATATTATTCATTAAAAATTTCATAGCTAATTTATTTGAGTTTTGTGGAATATCACAATTGTCCCTTGGTAAGCTTTTTTTTTTTCTAAAAAAAAATGTGTTTATTTTTCATGCTTTGTGACGATGAAAAGCGGAGGAAAGGAGTAAATAAAAGCAGACAAGTCACTGTAATTTAAATCGTGCGTACATAGCTTTCATTATCCTTTTTTTTAAAGAAAAGCCTGGCCTAGACACTATTGTTGACCTTTTGTGTATTTTTTTTTTTATGATTTCTTTTAAAAAGAGAAAAAAAATAATAATAATAAAAAAACAAAATGGATTGCTTTTGCTGCTATTTGTTTTTTTTTTGACTTTTCAATTTTTTTTAAATTGAAAAAAAAATAAAAAATAAAAATATTATTTTCATTACTTCGGCAGCTCCTCTTTTTTTTTTTTTTTTTGGCTTTAATACCATAATTTTGATGCTTTAAAATATAGAATATTTGAGCATAGGGTGTCGTAAGTGTCGCCTTATTTGAGCCAAAGACTGTACACCGTCTAAGATAGAAACTTTACATAGTCTGCAGCTAATGTTTTTACACCGTCGTAGGGCGTCGTAAGTGCTGCCTTATTTGAGCCAAATACTATACACCGTCTAAGACAGAAACTTTACATAGTCTACGGCTAAGACTTTTACATCGTCTGATCCAAAGGCTTTATGTTGCCCGAGGCGAAGATTTTGCACAGTTTGAGGAAAAATGTTGCCTTATTCGAGCCAAAGACTTCACACTGTCTAAGGCAGAGACTTTACATGGTCCGCGGCTGAGACTCTTACACTGCTTAAGCCAAAGACCTTACATTATCTGAGGCAACCATTTTACATTGTTTGAACTAAAAGCATCACATAGTTCAATTCAATAATTGTATATGATTAATATTTGACTGAATTTGATCATATTTGAATTTAGAGTTCATAATTATTGATCTATCGAGTAATTGCTAATGAAATATTTTTTTTTTACAGTTTGAGTCATGGTTTACTTTAGAGATTTAGCATCTTCATCCGAGCCGCGATATTTTATAATATCCGATCACCAGGATAGTGAGGTGAAGATACAGTTACTCGTTGATATGCCATTACATGGATAATATGTTGCTCCGTAGCCGCCTTTGGAAAATCTACCTGGTTTAGACGAATGGACTCTTGAATTCCACAGTCGTCCACCTAAGACATGGATGCTTTGCTCTACCAATCATCAGACAAAGAATATTGCTAGTACGTTGCCATGCTTGGGACAACGAATTATAAATGGAGAGAATAGGTGGGATGAAACTTTTCAGCTTAGTGGTGAGTTCCACTACATTCCTGGCTATTGGGAATGGGCTGAAGATATTCTTAATAGGAGCTACCAGACTTTAAAGGATGCAAAGATTTACTATGTTGTATATGGGTTACTCTTTACTTATGACCATAATACAAATATTTTACAGGCTTTCTGTGAAGCTTGGTGTCCTACTACAAATACGTTGCTTACCTCAGTTGGAGAAATGTCTCTGTCACTTTGGGATTTACACACCATTGGAGGTCTTCCAATAACAATAAGTCTTTATGAGAAAGTTTTGCCGAATGTTATAGAACTTACAGGCACTTATGATAAGGGAAAAAGCTTCCTTCCCGAAACTTGTGAACATCTACTTTATGCCTTCCATTAGCTATGTGAAAGGAACAGTGATAATTTAAGCATTCCAATGAGCAAATGGATACAATTTTGGTGTAAGAAAGCTTTTAAATCTGGGCCACCTCTGCCAAGAAGAGAAACGTTTGAAATTATCTTATAATCCAACTGGAAAGCTTGACAAGGCAATTAATTGGTCATTCGAGAAGAAGGCTTATTTCATAAGCTGGGAGTTAAGAGTCATAAGAAGGATAATACATACTTAGCTACCTTTTTATCCTGCTGGTTGTGTGCATTTGTGTTTCCTACGATGGAAGGAGATGTTATTGGTCCAGGAGTTTTTAAAGTTGCTTGTCACTTAGCAAGTGGGCGAAGAGTTAGCCTTGCAGTTTTGGTCTTAGCTAGCATATATAGGGGACTAAATGTAATATCAGAATATCCACGGCTTGATCTTGTTTGGGTATGCTTCCCAGTTCATTATGTATACGGTTGGTTGGCCCGCTACTTCAATACTCATTTTTCTTTGAAAGGTGGACCAAGCGATCCCCTCATGACAGGATATTCTGGTGAAGGTGCTTCTAGGTACTATGATAATAAAGAAGCGAGAAAACATATACATAGAGGAGGAGCCACTAATTGGGATGACACATTGCTTGAAAGGCCTCAAGCCTATCTCTACCACGATGAAGGAAATAACAAGGAATTTCCAGTCAAATTTTTTAATGAGCCTTCGCTTGAACTATCTTGCTTTAAGGGATAAGAATGACTTTATTATTGAGCCTTATAGTCCCCATAGATTTAGCCGCCAATTTGGCTTTTTCCAAGATTCCCCTGTCTTACTAGATCAAGATTTTTGAGAGGCTTCGTTAGAAGATGGATTGAGACTTGCACGCATTTATGTGTTGCTAAATCCATGGTAAATATGACATTTCCCCCAAGTAATACCAACTTAAAGACATTCTGATTGTCCAATTATAAAGTTTCATGGGAAAAGGCGCACGGGAGTGTTCTAGAAGATCATATAAGATTTCTAGTAAGTGCCGTGGAGCCTAGCATTGACGCTTTTTAAGAATATGAGAAAGAGGCATTAGTTGTGCACAAGCCTCTCATTTTGCAGTCCAAGGAGGTTGTAGAAGAGATTAAGGAACCTCTACATGAAGAAGAACAAGAAGAACAAATAGCACTCTCGCCTCATCAAGTGCCCAACAAGCGGCTATCTGAAGATGAGAGTGCTAGTAGCCATGGAGATCATTGTTGGAAGAAAGTGAGACCATCCTTAGAAGAACCGCCAAATGCAAATTTGCATGTGTTAGAGATTTTTGGTGATAATATTAGTTCTTCAAGGACACTGACAGCTATCAAAGAGGTAATAGTTTAAGCTTTCTCACTTATTCTATAATTATCCAATTATTTCACTATTTTTTTACAGCCGAGAAATGTCAACATACTGGATACTCCCCATTGTGGTAGACCACAAGCCAGTGGAAAATCTGTACCTAGACCAGACTCTATAAAAGTTCATTCTGCCCTAAAATTTGAGGTAAAGGTCACTTCTACCCCTAATGTGAAAGCTAAAGCAAGTACAGACTCAGATTTCCATAAACAACTAGCAATATCCATGTCTGTTTTTTTATGGAAGAAAGCTTATCTCAGAGCTGAAAAAGGAATTTGTTATAAAAGCTTGGGCCAGCCTTCACACCAAGTTAGAAGGCCTTACTAAGGACCATGCTTCTTCTCTTGCAGATGAGGTCCAAGTAGTACCTGAAGACATGAGTCGGATAGGTATAGATATTTCGCCTTTGCAACATTTATTGAAGTCTTTCTTTGAGCTTGCCACTTCCTATGATCAAGAACGTCGACCGATATTAATAAGGCAGTAGAAATAAAAAAGTCAAAGTCATATATAAAGGCCAAGGAGCCTCTTGAACTTATGATGAAGGAAAGAGGTGAAAAATCCGAAGAACTATCTTTTGCTTGCCAATCTCTTGAGAAGGCAAGAAACAAGGTAAAAAAGTTGAAAGCTCTTCAAGATGTTGCCAAAGAAGAAGCTAAAGAAATTAAATCCAAAGTCTCCGCTGCCGAAGAAGAGTTCACCAAGTGTGCTGACATTTCCTTGGCAACTCAAAATGCCTCAAATGATGTTGAACAGAAGAAGCAAGTTTTAGAGGATTCTCTCCAGGATTTAGTTAATTATAAGTTGTGTTTAGACTAGCTTTAGGAGATGTCATTCTTTATTTTCAACCCTTTTTGCTTTCTTTCCTTCTGTTTTATCTGATTAGTTGAATTCAGTAACATTAATAAACTCCTTCCACTTGACTTTATATTGCGTGATATTTTCAATACTTCTTTTGATTTTTAGCTCCCAAAATCATTTACTTATAATGCATTGATGATATTTTACTAATCCTCAACTTGGGCCAAGTTTCGTTGTTCAACAACTTGTGTTTTTAAGGTAGAAAATTCATATTTGGAGACGAGAATACCAAAATTATGAGCTACTTGATTTTTTCCAAAAATCAGACTTCTTGATTAAAAACATACCCAAAATTCATAATTTTAGAGTATTTGGGTCGTTCCAAATAATATTTTTTTAAAGTCAATTTTAAATGTCGTCGGACAAACATTTTCAGATTTGCATGACTATACCAAAAATATTATATCTTGATGTAGAAGTACTGAAATCAAAATCCGTTTTATCCTCCGTAAACTAGACTTTCAAGTCTAAAACATATCCAAAATTCAAGATTTTAGAGCATTTGGATCTTTCTAAAAAGTGTTTTGAAGTCAAGTTCACATGCTGCCAGGCAGGCATTTTTAGATTTGTGCGACTGCACTAAAAATTTTACATCTTGATGTAGGAGTACCTAAATCAAAATCTGTTTAGTCCCATATAAACTAGAAATCAAAATCTGTTTAGTCCCATATAAACTAGACTTCCAAATCTAAAACATATCCAAAATTCAATTTTTTAGAGCATTTGAATTGTTCTAGATAATATTTTGAAGTCAGCTCATGTTTTGCTTTTCTCAAATTTTCAGCTTTACACGTTTTGTGATAGAAAACTCATAACTCGGGATGTGAATACTCGAAATATGATTTTTTTTAATGAGACTGAACTTAGTATGAAACTCTAAGTTCCTACGTACTTCAGTGAAGAGGATCAAGTCATAACGTAGTTCAGAAGGAGCAATAAATTTGCTTATTTATTTATTTTTGATTTTTTTTTGTCCTAGGCTGCCGCTTTTTGAGATTTTCGACCTAGAGAACTCTTTTTTTTTCTTCTTCTTTTTATTGGACCGTACACAGTTTACACTCTTGTGGGCTAGGAGTAATATGCAGTTTAGGCTTGTACCTTAAAGGAGCATTCTTCTTTTCTTCAAGGATAGTATCTTTTTATGAACTTTCCATTAATAGGGCGAATATGCAAACCTTCAGAGTCAACAAGTTTGTAAGCACCACTTGAGTATACTTCTTGTACGACATATGGCCCATCCCACTTAGCTGAAAACTTACTTCCAGATCGATGAGATGTTATAATGGGCCTTCTTACAATAAGAACTTGGTCACCTACTTGAAAGCATCTAAGGAGGACCTTCTTATTAAAAGATCGTGAGAGGCAGGATTGATAACATGCCAGGCTTTGTTGAGCATCTAGCCTCTTTTCATCCAAAGCCTCAAATTCTTCAAGGCATAACTGAGCGTTTTCTTCATTAGTAACTCCTTCTTGAATAGCAAGCTACAATGATGGAATTTGACGCTCAAGCGACAAAACTGCTTCAAATTTATAAATAAGTGAATAAGGAGTTTCTTGTGTTGGGGTGCAATACATTGTTCTATATGCCCAAAGAGCTTCTTCCATCCTATCATACCAATCTATTTTATATTTTGAAATGACCTTTTTCAACAAGTAAAAAGTGTCTTGTTGAATGCTTCAGTAATGCCATTGGTAGCAACATAATACATAGAGGAGTTGCGTTACTTGAATCCAAAAAGATCACATATCTTTGTCATCAACTTATTATCAAATGGCTTACCATTATCTGTCAGTATATATCTATTAATGCCAAAGCGATAGATAATATTGACTCGAATGAAGTTTACCACATTCTCTTTCTTTACTTCTTTTAGAGAAATGACTTCTGTCCATTTTGAAAAATAATCAGTTATAGCTAGGATGTACAAATGTCCACCAGAAGACTTCGGTAATGGTCCAACAACATCCAATCCCCATGCCTAAAAAGGAAATGAGGCAACAGTCAGGTGTAATACCTCTGGGGGTTGATGTATGAAATTTGTATAAAATTGACAAGCTTTACACCTTCGAGCGTAATCTAAGAAATCTTTCACCATAGTTTGCCAATATTAACCCATCATTTTTATATGAAAATGAAGCTTAGGCCCAGACTGATGTGCCCCACATACTCCAGAATGAGCTTTTTGTATAGCTTGAGCAAATTTATCTGTGCCCAAACAACGTAAGAGTACTCCATTGAATGATCACCTATAGAGTGTACCCTTATAGTAAAGAAAGCTAGGGGCTCATCGTCGGAGTTCTATTCTCTTTCAAGGGCTTTCTGGTAAAATTCCATAACACAAGCAATCAATTATTGGTTGCCGCCAGTCTTCAATCTCGGCCTCAAAAGTAGTGATAACTTATTCAACTTCCTCTACATTTTCATTTGGTGGTACTACCTATCTTTGGCAAATGATGACTTGCATTTGATCAGGAGATACCAATGCAGAAGCTAAAGTTGCCAATGCATCAGCCCTTTTGTTTTTCGTCTTAGGGACATGTTGAATGGTAACCTCTCCCAGCCAACTTACCAACTTCTGAGCATAATCACAATAAGGAAGCAACTCAGGCTTCTTGACCTCATAACTACCCAAAACTTGATTGATTACTAACTTGGAATCTCCAAATACTTGCAATTGTAATTGTTTCATATCGACAGCCATTTCAAGTCCAAGTATGAGCGCTTGATATTCAACGACATTACTAGAGCAAAATTGTGTTAAAGTAAAGGATTATGGCAAAACTTCCCTATTGGGAGTGATAAACACTACTCGAGCACTGGCTCGCTCATGATGTACAGTGCCACAAAGTACATCTTCTAAGGAGATTAAATTTCTACAAACATAACATCTTCATTAGGTAGTTCATCAGATAAATTCTAATCATGGGGAATCGGATGGTCGGCCATGAAATCTGCCAATACTTGCCCTTTCACTACCTTTTGAGATATATATATAATTTTAAATTATTGAAATTATAGGTACCACCTTGCTAGTCTATCGCTTGATAGGATTCTCTTTTGAGACGAGCCGTAGAACATGAGCTTGAAAGCAATGCTTTATTTTCTGAATTGAGAATACAAGCGCCAAAGACAAATTCTCTATAGGCGAATACTTTATCTCATTTGGTGTCATCGTCCTACTTAAGTAATAAAGGGAATTTTATTTCCCTTCATTTTTTTCTTATGCTACAAGTGCCTCTACTGATCTTTCTTGTGCCGAAATATATAATATCAATTCCTTTCCAGGTATGGGAGATACGAGGATAGGAGAATTTATTAGATAAGACTTTATACACTCAAAAGCATTAGTGCAGGCTTGATCCCATTCAAAGGGGACATCTTTCTTCATAAGACAACTGAATGGTTGACACCTCCCAGCTAGGTTAAAAATGAACATTCTAAGATACGCTAACTTTCCTTGCAAGCTTTTTAGCTCGTGAATATCTTTAGGCTCAGGCATCTTCAAAATAACATCTACCTTATCTTGATCAATTTTAATCTCGTGATGTCGAACATTAAAACCAAGGAATTTTCCATAAGCAACTCCAAAAACACACTTCAGAGGGTTCATTTTGAGTTGGTATCTTCGAAGTCGCTTGAATACCATTCTCAGATCATGTAAGTAGTCATCTCTTTTTATTGATTTCACCACTAAGTCATCAACGTCGCACTCAATATTCTTATGAAGCATATCATCAAAAATATTCTGTATAGCTCATTGGTAAGTAGCACCAACATTCTTTAAAGCAAAAGGCATCATCTTGTAGCAATATATTCCTTTAGGAGTGCGAAAGGCCGTGAGTTCTTTATCTCTTGGTGCAATATGAATCTGATTATACCCAGATGAACCATCCATGAAAGATATTGCCTCATATCTAGTTGTGGCATTAATCATAAGCTTGAGTATTGAAAGAGTAAATTCATCTTTAGGACATGCATTATTAAGATCCCTAAAGTCAACACAAACTAGAATTTGACCATTCTTCTTTCTTACAGGTACAATGCTTGAAATCCATGTGGGATACTTGACTTCTCGTACAAAACCTGCTTCTATGAGCTATTTAACTTCAGTTTTAATTAAAGGGACTAATTCAGGTCTAAACCATCATTGAGCCTGCTTAATAGGGCGAACACCTTTCTTCACAGCAAGGCGATGAACTGCAATTTTAGGATCTAATCCTAGAATTTCTTTGTAGCTCCAAGCAAATACATCTTTGTACTCCATAATCA
Source organism: Capsicum annuum (assembly GCF_002878395.1). NCBI lineage: Eukaryota > Viridiplantae > Streptophyta > Magnoliopsida > Solanales > Solanaceae > Capsicum > Capsicum annuum. The sequence goes on from NC_061120.1 coordinate 62,452,439, forward strand.
ACTCAACATACTTGTTTTTTTCATCTTCATCTAGTAAGGTTCTTACATACGTAGGCTTTCGATCTTTATGACTACCAAGATTAACTTCCTTCAATACATCGATGGTGTTCTTTACCCCTTTCTCAAGTTCAGGTGGTGCATCTTTAGCATCTTCAACTTCTCGAGGATCACCATTATTGAAATATATGTGATGACATGTGTTGATATGAATGACCTCATCTTCGATCTTCATATGTGGGAGAGTACCCTTCTTGTCGCACATTGTGATGTGATACGATGATCCTACACTTTCTACATCTTCTTCATGCTCCTTAGTATGACCTATAGTATGAGTTATTGCTTTGAGGACATCTTCACATGAAACTAAGACTTTTCTTTCTTACCTCATTTTAGAAGGAATCAAATTGGAGGAACTTTTGTGAAAATTAGGCTCTTTAGCATAAACATGTTCATTCATCCTTATATCATTTCTTTGGCATTTGTATTTCTTCTTCATTGGCCCTAACCTATCGAACATCGAAGATTTTATTCTTGGGTCAGTGAGCTGATCAAACACAGAAACCCTTTTGTTAGATGCTACAGAATCATCCTTAAGGGTAATGTAGTTGATACATACCCTATTTATAGATATACATATCGGTGATATCTTTTTGTAACCAAAACCTTCATGCAATTATTTGACGACATACCCTTTCTCTATTATCATCCTCTGAGTAGGATTTAGACCATGGTTTGGCCCTCCTTGTACTTCAAGTGGGATATTCCCTAGCTTAGAGAATTCATCGAGATTGTATCCAAATTTTATCGATAACTTATAGGTGTTTGGGTTAAAACACTCATTCATATGCTTTTCAAGAAATACTTTATGCGGATCAAGATTAGATGACTTGACAAAACCTTCAACCGATCTTGAAGGCATCTTGATTACATCAATTTTCTTAATAGGAAAGGTCAACTCTCCTAATGCATTTTTCTGTAATTCAGATGATTATACTTCAACCTTCCTTTCCTTTGGGACATAACGAATAATTGGAGTCACCTCCTTACCTGATAATGCCGTAATAATCTCGGGTACCTTACTCGCATCAGAAAATATTGGAATCTTTTCATTCACCAACTTTTCCTTTTCTGTTGCCTCCTCATTCTTCTTTGTAATGTCAACCTTTCTTATAGGAACCACATCACCAAAATTTACCTCATTTTGGATGTGTTTCTTCAAGTAAAATTTTGCATCTGCAAAATGGGTTGCTGTTTCAGTAAAAGGCTCATCGTCAGCAACTATTTTTTTTTGTACTCTATTTTCAAAGTACTTAAAGCATTGATGGTAGGTGGACGTGATCACTTTGTTATCATATATCCATGGCTTTCCCAATAAGATGTTATATGAGGTCTTTATGTCAATCACATACATCAATACACTTGAACATATATCTCTCATGTTGACTTTCAGTTTGATAGAACCTATGGATCTTTGCCCCCTTGATTGAATCCCTGAATCATAAGATGACATTCTGACAATTTATCCATTGAGATTCCAAGCTTCTTTATAGTGTGAATTAGGAGAATATTAAATCCAGAACCATCATCAATCATAATTCTTTTCACTTTACGCTCGTGTACATAGCCAGCCATATACAAGGGATGATTGTGTGATGTCTTACCCAACAAGAGGTCATCATTAGTAAATGTTATCTTTGTATCACAAGTGTTCACTTCTTTAGAAAGAGGCTTAACGGGTTCTTTATCTAAAAGAGTTAGAGGCAATGGCGAGTCTCCTGTTGTTGTCTCTTATTTATTAATATTGTAACATGAGGCCTTGATGCCAATATAAGATATTTTTTCACAGAACCAACTCGGCAAGAATTCCTCCAATGTGACTGGGTAACGGGGCTTTGAACGATAATTTTTCTCAATTTTCATCTTTCTCACATTCTTCTCCACCATTTTTATTTGGGGTCTTTTGACCATCTTTCCTTTTGTTACTTGTTTGCTTGGATCCTTTCTTAAGCTCATCTTACAACGTCTCCATCGAGTTACCAGGATCCATCCTTCATCATTAGTGTACTAACTAAGGGGTTGACTTTCTTCTAATGATTTCTCCTTTACTATTACTCCATTCATCAAAGGAAGAGGAAATGGCCTACTCACATTGATGGGTTCAAAGTCACCAAACTTAATCATCTTTTGTGGGGTCGGAGTTAGTACATTATTACATTCATGCACTTCAACCAATTTGCAAAAAAATTTAGGATCAAGTGAACCAAAAGTGATCGATACTTGATTTGAACTTTCCTTTTCATCTTTGAGCAGTATCTTTCCTTCGCGGGCCAAGTCCATGACCTTTTCCTTGAAGATAAAACACTTTTCAATGGGATGATCCAACAACCGATGATATTCATAGTAGTTTGGATCACTAGTCCTTCTAGCTTCATCCGGATGCTTCATTTTAAGTAAATCAAAGAGTTTATATAAAATGAGTTCTTTAAAAATTACTGGGACATCTGAGTCCAAAAGCGGATACTCTTTTTCTTGCATCTCTTTTAAAGTCAACTTTTTGCTGGCATTATTTTGGAAAGATATGGTTTTCATTCTTTTTTTTTACTTATCTTTGTGGTGAACCTCAATGGTGCAACATTAACATTCATTGCCTATTTACTTTCGAATTTTGGCACAAACTTGCCCCCTTTCTTCACTTCTAGTTTGTCTTTTCCTTTTTGAGGCTCATAAACAGGTGGTCCTTGATTTCCACTTGTGGACATGCATAACTCCATATCATGAGCACGTGTAGAAAGTTCTTCAAATGACTTGGGTTTGACGCCCTGTAGGATGTAACAAAGTCCCCAACGTATTCCTTGAATACACATTTCTATCCCTAAAGCCTCACTAAGTCTGTCTTTACAATTAAGTCTCGTATTTCTCCATCAATCGATGAACTCAATGACGCATTCATCTTCTCGTTGGTGCATATTATTAAGTTCAACCATACTTACTTACATCTCGTGCTATAGAAACGATTGAGAAATTCATGTTCGAGTTGTTCCCAACTATCAATAGAACCAGACTTGAGGTTAGTATACCAATCGAATGCATTTCCTTGAAAGAGCGCACGGACTGTTTGACAAGATAATCTTCGTAAGTTCCAGCATTGTTGCATATTTTAACAAAGTGTGCAACATATTGCTTTGGGTTTCCTTTACCATTAAATTATTGAAATTTCAGAGGTTGATAACCTGCAGGCATCTTTAAACTATCAATTCTTGAAGTATATAGCTTAGCATATATGAGAGATAGTTTGGAAGCAATAATGTACTTGTCTTTAATGATTCATATAACAAAGTCCTTCAGTTGGTGAATCGGGATTAACCCATCAGTAGATACTTGTAGTTCATCAACAACATCCCTTTGCTTCGTAGATGAATCTCTTTTGTCTTATTCCATCAGACACTTTCCAGATGCTTGGCTTGAGCCTCCCTCCATAATACTTTCAGCTCTATCTATCAACTTAACAATCCGATTATCCTGATCCTGCACATATTTTGTTAGGCCTTCAATTGCCTTAGTTAAACTTGCAAGTTGTTCTTTCACAGTTGAGGTGTTAGTCACCATTGCTTAGATAGCCACGGAAGCTGAAGAATTAAAGCACAGATTTTCCGTAGTAAAACAGTTCACGCGGAGTAATTGGAGCAGACTTAGTGATCAAAGCATGATTATCTTTATGGATGATGTGGTCCTTAGTCTTAAATGGGCTGAGTCAAGCTAAACTCTTCTTAACGATCTCAGTGATATTTTCCTCTTCTTCCAACTCATTGGGAAAAAATCTTGCCCTCTTTGAAGATTGAAGATCAAATACAGGAGCTGATACGGATGACATTTCAAGTGTTTGTTGTCCTAGTAAGTTTGCTTTGTTCCTAGTAATGGGCCCCATAATTTCCATGGTAGCATCAAGTATGTTATCCACTTCCATGGAAAACTTGGAGTCAGTAGCCTTAGCAACAACAAATTTGGAGTAAAACTTCTTGGATGCCATTTTAGTATTCTTAAATAGGATGATTAATGTGAAGAGATGAGAGGTAGAGAAAGTCCCATTGGGCATGCCAAAATTTGTAGATGGCAAATTTTTCTAAGTCAAGAAAATAATAATCGATACAAAAAAATTATAGAAATAAAATATAATATATTATTTCAAATTTAGTAAGTGTTACAATCTCTAAAGTAATCCTCTTATTCTTCAAAGTAATATAAACTTGGACTTGAACTTGATTTGAATTCAAGGGCTTAAGTAGCTTGATCTTGAATCTTCATCTTCGTACTTGAATTTGGATGTTAATTCGTCACAAACACTTGGATGGTTGCTACGAACGATGAATAAGTAACTTGACCTTGAACAAAATTTCTTTTTTTCTTGATCTTGAGTTTGATAGCTTGAAACTTATAACTTGTAGAGAAATTATGGGTTTTAATCCACTAGATCTCTTTTTGCTTCTTGTTTCTCCAAAAATCCTCCTTTTTGTGAGTTATGAGGATCCCTATTTATAGTTGGAGGGGCAAGGAAATTGTGTGATTTGATTGGTTGGTTTAAAATTGATCAATCATACTCTTTGGGTGAAAAGCTCTAATTTGATTTGCTAGAACATATCACCTGCTCACGTGGTATAATTTTAGTGGCTCATTTCATTTAACTTGGATTGCCACCTAATATTGACACATGTCCTGCTTTTAGTAGCTCATTTCATTTAACTTGGATTGCCACATAATATTGATACGTGTCATGTTTTTAGTGGCTCATTTTATTTAACTTGGATTGCCACATGATATTGCCACATGTCATGTTTTTAGCGGCTCATTTAATTTAACATGGATTGCCACCTCATAGTAAATTAACCTCATATATTTGAGATTAGATTATTAATCCAATCTTATTATTTGGACTATTTTCTTGAATTTAATATAGTCCAAATAAATATATGAATTTAAATAAAATTTCAATACTCACAGTACGTATTTTTAAAATTTGACACTCTAAAATATTTATTAAAAAGATAGATCAAATACAATTAGTTTATCAAATATTTTAACAAAACACTTTCAAATGAATTAGCTATGCTCAATTTGCTTTACTCAAAAATTAAAAAGCTTTTCTAGAAAATTATTTTAACAAAAATATTTATCAAAATAAATAATTCTTTAAAAGATTGACCAAACATATATGCCATTATTTATGCTGGGTATAGTGTACAAGGATGAACAAAAAATTTCAAATTCATTTGTTTATCCATTCACAAATAATTAAATCAAGAGAGATTACATCCCAACTTTCCCAATTGCCTACCAAATGATCCGTTAGCTTACAAAATTACAAGGATTAATCATATTGTATTAATATAGTTTATAATGTTAGTCTTATCACTTTTGAACCACTAGAAAGGACCCAAAATAAAGTCTCCCAAAACCAAAGCACAAGTTGTTTAAAAGAAAACGTGTCGGAGAGAAGGGATTAGTTTTAAAAATAATACACATGTAAACATAATGAATATTAATTAGCTTAAATAATCAAAATTCTAACTTATTTTCATCTAAATTGAAACTAGGCAACAAGATGATAGCAAAAAGCAGGTGGCTTTTCACACATCAAAATGGACCGAGGACCAGCGTGTGGTATGCCTTAGTCATGCTGGCCACGTTACTAAGAAAATGTGCGGAACCCTTGTTTTAGTCGACCATCCGCCTTCACCTCCAACTACTTGAGTCACCTCAGAAAATTGAAGGAAAGCTGTCTTTTTAAGTCTTCATTGTGGAATTGGTGACATTTACCAACTTAAAGGGTCAAACATAATTAGAAAACTTAATTAAGTTAATTGTGGACTTAATTAATATTTTTAAAATTTTCTTATCTTTTCAAAAATATAAATCAACCCACACCCCTTTCCTCTCCAAATCATCCGTCTCTCTCCTCTCTCTCAATAGTTTCTCTCAACTTCTCCCAACTAATAGTTCTACAAATTTCTCCCTTCAATTCTTGGTGACTTCAACCTCCAGCAATAAATAGTTGGGCTTCGAGTTCCTTTTCGACTTTCAATCATCAATTGACGTGATAACATTGCTCTCCGGTGACAATAACTTCGAGTTCTTCATCATCCCTTTTCTTCTTTCACAGGTAAAAAATTATGACATTTTAGTTATGAAGAAAAAGAGGAACTTGAGACAACTTATCTTTTAGTGTTGGTTAACAATTTTAATATTTATTTCTTAAATTCGAAATGGGGGTTGAAGAAAATCCTAATTTATGGCATTTCTTCTCTTCTCTTTTTGGAGTGAAATATAATTTTTTGTTGTTATTGTAGTTCTTATTATCTAACAGCTGATTCGATTCGTTGGTGTCTTGTTGAGTTTTTTGACGTTTGATTTTTTGTGTTTGTGTTTGTACAAATAAAACAACAATGTTGGTGTTTTTGTTCACTGTTGATATTCCTGGCGTCTGTGTTGTATATGTGTTGTGTTCATGTTGTTAGGTTGATTTGTTGTTATTCTTGGTAAAAATGGTGTATTTAATATTAAATGGTGATATTGTTATTGTTCTATTGATCAAAATCTTGCAACTGCTTTTTATTTTTTTGCAACAGATTAAACATCTGATGTAATTTTTTAACTATCTGATGCAACAGATGAATCATCTGATGTAATAGACAAACCATCTGATGCAACAAATGAACCATCTGATGCTGTAGATAAACAATCTAACAGATTATTCATCTATTGTGACAGATGACCTTTCTGATGGAAGAAATCTAAATAATATTAATAATTGATAACAGTTCCAATAGATTACTCATATGTTGCAACAAATGAATGATCTGTTGCACAAACCAGTCATCTGTCTCAATAGATGAGTAATCTATTTTTATTATTTTTAACAAATTACTCATCCACTGCAATAAGTTAGTTATATGTTGCAACTGATAACCTACCTGGTGCAACAGATGTGTGATCTATTGGAACTGTTATTTTACTATTGTACATGTTAGATTTACTGTTATCCTTTTTAACGATACATTAATCAATTATAACCTTTTTTTATTTTCCTGTTATTTTTAGATAATATGACTAAAAAAAAGAATTAAGTCCAAGTAAAGGAACAAGTAAAATAGCTAGGCTACATCCGCCACTCTATAAGCTTGTTTTACAAGCGATATATCAATCAGCAGCAGAAGATACTGAATATGGGAGTAAAGAATATTTCAAAAGAGATGATCCAAATGCTAGATAGACTTGATATCAAACTCAATCAATCATCATGATTATTAGTAGATTTAGATATCACCCGCTAGGTAGGCCTGATCTCAGATATAAACCATCATCATCATAGTAGAATCAGAGGTCACCCGCTAGATAAGCCTGATCTCAGATATAGTCAATCATTATTATTTTGAGTAGACTCAGTTGTTCAGTATCCCAGAGTTAGTGAACTCAGATATCAGTACTAGTAGACTCAGACATCAGTAAGTCAGTATTCAGAAACCAGTATTCAGAAGTTAGTATTCTATATTACTACGATTTTAGTGATAGTTTATGCATTCATGCATGTATTCTCATTCAGCATACTCAGATTGTCTAGTCAATATTGTTCATGCATAAGCCCTTGTATTTAGCCTTACCTCATTTAGAATACTAGTACATTCAAAGTACTAACACATACTTTTGTCTTGCTCTATGTTGTCTTATACCATAGGTTCATAAACGCAAGATCCAGAGCACTCTTAGCAGTCCAGACTCAATCAGCAGCAATAGACATAGCAGTGAGTCCTCATCATTCGAGGATGCTTCTTATTTCAATATTACATTAGATTCAGTTTATTTCAGTAGTTGGAGTTAGTTGGGGACATGTCCCATAAACTCCTTATTCAGACAGTTCAGAGGCTTTCAGACTACAGATTTTTTTTAGACTAGTTATACAAATAGTTGTTTTAGTTTTAATACTGATAGACATTATTCAATTGTATGTTAAGTTTTAAACCTTATGGTAAGTTTTTGCCAGTTTTCTATATGTATTTCATTATATTATGCAGTGCTTAGTACAGGTACCAGAAAAGGGTTAGTTTGTGGTCCTTCGAAATCATAAGCATCGTGTAGCATTCTGATTATAGAAAATCGAGGCGTTACATTTTCAAACTGCTTTTGAAATTTGGTTGACAATACATGTTTATTTCCTCCAAATTGGCTCCACCAATCGTAGAATCATCAGGGGATTACGATGGTCTTCATTTTCTCTGAGTATTTTACGAACCAAGAGTGAGTGTTAGGCCTAACATACATAAAATTGTACCAGAACGCCTTATAATCATACCAATTATATTTTTGTGGTCGATAATTTCTTGATAAAGGAATAGGTGTATGTATATGATCTACATACCATTCAAACGGGCTTGATATCCTTTTAATTATAAACTTTGTGTATTGAATACTGTTAGGATCATTTATATCTGCTAACTTATGCTCAATTTGTAATGAATTAATATCTGTTAATATGAACTCATAATAACTTTGGGTTTTGAGAGAATCCACATATTCCTAATTTGTATAACAAGGTTTTAACAATTACGGTACTAAAAAACCTTTGTATTTTTTTAGCAAGTGTCATTATTGGTTGTACCTGCAATCTATTATCTTAAATTGCTTCTTATCAGGAGTATTCTGTTCTTCCTTCTTTTACGGAGTGGATGGAGAGACTACTTGTGAGTATGTCTCTGGTGGTTTCACCGTATAACTATCTTTGGTTTGGATGACAATATTTTTATTAGCTGTGGAGTATTCTTCTTTAACTATTTATTTAAGTGGTTGCATTCTAGGTAAACTGGTAATGGATTCTTTTGGTAGTAGGGGAATGGTAGGTTTTGATAGGGATGGAAATTCTGTCAGAACTGAAAATCTATTTTCTAACTTATTTTCTTCATTGAAGGGTCTTTTCATTTTTTCTTCTAGTCAAAAAGGCTGAAATGGAGGCGTCAGCCTTGGTTCTGTTGTTCCGAGTCTCATTATTTCCCCATAGAAAATTTTTCATTAAAAATTTTGGAGAGAGTTTCTCCCTTTATAAATTAAAATGTAAAACAGTTTTGGCTATTTTTTAAAGAATTTTGAAATTCGATAACTCATAATAAAATCTCTTTTTAATGGAAAATCAATATTTTATAATCTTTACAGAACTGAATTTTTCTTGAGATGAACCCTACAAACCTATCTAATAATAAGAATATACAATCTACAACATAGTTGGAAATTTCTAAAACTCTTTGGGACTGAGTTTCATTGGAACAAACCTTTCATTGTATGACTTTTTCTGGAAATTCTAATTCTTTAATGTTTATTTGACCTTTTAGGAGGTTTATCCTAAAGACAATTTGATTTCTTATAAAACCACTTTCTTTATTTGATATACTGTTTAGATAGGGAAAAATGATCCCTTTTTCCAAAATAGTGGTGTGGATGCCATCTAATTTGGCAATATAAGATTTTATTTGAGTTATAAAAGGAAGATCTAATATCACTCCGTTGTTGCAAATATGTGCTTTGGGGAGTTTATAATTTATTCTTAATCTTTCTCCTATTGCGGAGAATAGTCATGTAGCACTTTTTTAAGTACTCTATAGGAATTAATCCTTCTATAATGCAGTTTTCATAAGCACCTGTATAAAATAATGTAATTTTATGAATTTTATAATCTTTATTGATAACTATAGTAATTGGTATATGGTAACTTTATGGTTTGATTATAGCAATTGTATTAATTCCTGATTTGTTTATAGGAAGCTTTTCTAAGGTTCTATTTCTATTTCTTTATTGTCACTTTTTACTCCTAATGTTTCACCAAGCTCAAACTGATGTGATTTACGGTCTTGGTTTGGAGTTAAATCTGTTAATATCTTATTAGCAAGTGATTCTGTTTCTAAATTGTTAAGTCTTTGCTTAACTTTCCTAAGATCTTCTTTGATGTATAATAATTCCGTTTGAAGATCTTGAATTATTGTTTCAGACTTATATTTTTTAAATTTATTTAGTAATTTTTCATATTAAAGGTTTCAATAATTTCTTTATTACCAACCTTTTGATCAAGAACAATATCTTTTAAGGCTATTAAATATTTTATCCTAAGAGTTGGATCTTCTAGATGATCTATCATGTCAAATAAGACCTCTTTTTCTTTATTACTATTGGTAATAAAATTTATAGAATGACTATCACAAGTGAAAATTACACTGCTACAATTACAATGGTCTGTTAATTCACTACTATCTGAACTGTATGCAACATTAAGTTGATTATCATCACTAAGACTTTCTTCAAAAGAAGAACTATTTTTATTTTCATCAAGAATTGAATATAATTTATCTTTAACATTATTTCCTAATTCTAACATATTTATCTTGTCTTTTTTTAATTTGGAACCCGACAATCTTTAGCCCTATGTCCAGTTTTTTTGCAGTTCTAACATGTTTCATTATTGGTTTTATATTCACCTTTAGAAACTTTTTTAGATCTTTTAAATCGTCTTTTATAATTATGAGATTTTTTGATTTATCTTTATACTTTTTATGCTATCTTTTAATCTTCTTGTTAGTTTCCTTTGAAGGGGTTGATAACTTTATATAGCCAAAATCTTGACAAACGCTTCCTAGCTCATTTCGAGTTATTTTGTTATCTCTTTTTAGTTGATTTTTAAGCTTAATATCCGTACATAATTCTAGTCCAGTGACATTTATAAAACTTATACTGTCACCATAAGTTAAATGACTGTAAGAAATTTTCCCCTCAAATCTGTCTTTTAATTTTGTTCTAACTTTTTCTGCAAATAAAGTTGGTAAACCACTTATAAATTTTTCTTTCCAATAATCATGATTATAATCTTCTCTAACCATGACTTTATTGAGGAAAACATCTTTATACCATCTAAAATCGTCTAACTTCAGACATGATAGATTTGGTAATATCTCTAAACTTCTATCTTGAAAAAACTAAGGTTCTCCTATAAAATGTTTAGCTATACTATAAATTAAAGTGGCGATGGCATCTTCTAAGACTTGATTTTCAACAGTTTTTCCTATTGACTCAATTTTAATAGTTTGAGTAATAGTTGTAGCATTTAAAATGTTTTGCCTATTATTATCTGTAAGGTAATTATCCCACCAATATTTTATAGTACTTGTAAAACCTGATATAATCATAAACACTGCTTCTTTATCTAATATTTTGGCAATTTTATATGTCGTAATAGCCATTCCCATTTCATGTTGTTTATTATATATTTGATGTTTTGCTAATCCATCAATATTCCATTCTACGATTTTCTTTCCAGAATGTGAAGTATGAGATAAAAATTCATTCTCTTCATACTATATATTCAAAAATGTGGGCTTTTTATAATAATTCCTTTTTACTGAATATTTAGAGATTAATTTGTTAATTTCATTATCAATTTTTTTCTATAAAGTTCTTATAATCTTATCATTTGAGATTTTTAATTTAGATTTTAATCTTTCAATAACTTTTCCTAAAATATCATCTGTTATTTCAAATTTGTCTTCAAATTTAGAAAATTTATCTTTTGAGAATTCAGGTAATTTAAATATTGGGTGAGTTTCTAACTTTTTATCATGATGAAAAGAACTTAGTTTATCTTTGAAAGTTAATTTATTCTCGGTTTCGAGAATCTGTTTAGATACTACATGTAATAATTGATTTGTATAATTATTTTATTGGAGTATCTTATTTATATCCTTATTTGTAGGATCATCTATACTATCTCTACTATATCTAATTTAAAGTGTGAGGTAGTAACAACTCTATCATCTACTGATAGGCTAATTTCTTCTAACAGATGAATTATTAATTCTACTACTTTATCACTAGTATACCATTTATTAACAATCATATTTAATGAATCCTTTTGATCATCTAATTTTTTCTGTAATTTCGAATCATTTAAAAATTTCAATACAGTATCTTAATCTTTTCATATCGTTGCACCATTTTTCTTATTGATTTTTTAGTCTTTAAATTTGTCGATTCATATTTTACTTTGGAAATTATTTTTGAGAAATCAACTCTTTTTTATTTTCTTTAAATATCTTCTAATGTTGCTTCTCTTTCTTCTATAGATTTGGAGACTAATGGTCTAGAAAAGGACATTCTTCTACTTGAAGAGGCTTGATTAAAAGATTTGGATCTTAGAAATTTTAAGTCTAAATCCATCTGAATATTGTATTACTTATTCAATGTTTGAATTTTCTTTTTCAATTTCTGGCTCCGTTGTGGAGTTGAAATGTCAATTATCTTTTATTAATGCATCATCCCATTTTATCATTTTTGGGACAAAGGTATTATTATTATTATGATTAGCTTCCATAAGCATGGTAGCTCCTTTATTACTAACTATTTTAGCCTTAGGGGCTAAGGTTGTTTTCATTAATCTATAATATACGCTATATATTATTGCTATTTCTCTTGTATTTATCTTACTATTCATGTTTTTTATTTTAACATTTAATGCTAATGTATCCATAACATTTTGATCATTAATATCTATAGAAAAATTAGGATAACAATTAAAGTATACCGGGCCATTAGCGAGTTACTTTGTAACATTGCTAATAAAGAATCACCAAAGTTTAATAGCCTATTATCTCTTAAAAGTTGTAATACTCCAATATTTATAAGCTAGAAAATAAACCATTGTTCATACATATGAAACCTCCTATCCTGTGATTCATATTTAAGTACAAGACTTACATTGAGTATTCTTGTGAGAAGAGAGCTTAGGATATGTTAAGCGTGTTTATAAGAGTCACTTAGAGTAAGGCAAGCTAAGAGCTTTTGAATCCATCAAGTTTTAGTGTTTGATTTCGCAAGAATCATCTTTGAATGAGCATAACTTGATGTATATATGGTATTTTAGAATATTTAGACCTACCAAATTATAGAGAATAGAATTAACTTTCAAACAATACAAATTTTACCAAAATCTGACACTCGAGCAAGAAGTTATGGCTTTACAAAGTGGAGTGCGTCGCCTAACAAATAGCCTAAGGCTACTGGAATGGTTATGCTATAAGTAGTGTGACGTACAACCTAACTTATGCCATAAGTTGTGCGACGCACAACCTAACATAGGCGATAAGTTGTGTGCCGCACAACCTAGCTTACACGATAAGTTGTGCGCCACATATCTTATGGCCCAAGTGATGTAAACACCCCATTTTTGAGTTATTTTAAGGGTAGAATGGGTATTTCCCACCCCTATACAAGCCTATAACACGGGATTTAGCCCTAATTCAACCAAAATATAGTCACTTCTCTCAAAATTCTCTCAAGAACAAGTTAGGGTTCTCAATTGGGGATTCAAATTCAAAAAATTCTACCGTAAATCTTCGTAGAATAACGTACTAAGGTATGCATAGTGTTCATTCTTTCATCCATGAAGCCCAAGAATCAAGTTTTAAACTATGGATTATGATATTTATGCTATGGGTTAATTATGTTCATATGGTTGTTGTTGCATGATTCCCAAGTTGGAATCTTTATGTATTTTTATAAAAATATGTTAGCATGTGAGTCGAAAATTATGAATTTTAGTTGGTTATGATATGTTAATTTGATGATTATGCCAGACCTTAAGTAATGCAACCTAAGTGTTTGATAAAATGCCTAAGAGACTAGATATTATGTAATATAGATCAATTGTGATTTATGTGATGGATTCATATTTTACCCATATGTTCAAATAACTCTCATGCTATTGATGTGCAATGTAGATGTTGGTTGGAATTATCATGATGTTAGAGTATGAAATTTTGACATTGAGTATATGCATTCCTACCATGTACAAGATTATGATAACCATGTACTTTATTATGGATTGTTGATGTTGGTCATGTATTCAAGAATGTCATACCTTATCAGTTTCCTTCTATCAAAGTCCTGGGGGGTACTTGTACCTGATAATTTAGCTGTGTGCCTAGAGATAGTGTTATGTTTTCACGATATCCTTAGTCAATCCATGTTCAATATAATTCAGTCAGTCATATGACTCAGGAAAACTCAGCAAACTCAATAATCCCAGTAATCTCAGAAAGCTTAGTAATTCAATAATCTTAGTAGTATTCCGTTAGAAATAGAACTCATTGAAATCAGTCCAGTTCAGTTCAGTTAATCATGTTCAGTGTCTATTCAGATGAGAGTAGGATTTAGCACCGAGTAAACCAAAGGATGAGGACACATACTGACAGTTGAGGGTGTGATCCTTAGAAGAAATCTTTCCATTCCAGAACTATGTAGCCAACATAGGTTAAGACATCAACACTAACAGATGAGGGTTGATGAGGTGGATAGACACTGTCAGATTAGGGTCCCACCATTCTCTTTTAGGGACACTGCCAGATGAGGGTTACCCATAGCTTGGTTTTACCAGTGGTGCGATATTGACACCCTTCTAATTGGGTTTATTGATTGGACCCCAACTCATCTATAATGCATTATTTGAGGAATGTCAATTAGATGAATACTTCCCACAGTCTCAGTCTTAGTAAAAGAACTCAGATAGTTTTTTAAATTTCAGGACTGTCAGATACAGTCAACTCAGCACAGTACGGAACTCAGCTAGTTCCATCAGAACCTAGATCATTAGATACAATCACTCAGTATCAATTATATAGTTATCAGTAACTCATATTATCCATAATCAGACTCTGTAGTCAGTACCATTACTAATTCAGTTACAGTCACTTATTTATGCATGTATTCTCACGTTCATGTTATACAGTCAGTTAGCATTGTTCATGCATTTGAACCCTTTGTATTCAGCCTACCTCACCTGTATACCTGTACATTTAATTGTACTGATGTATTTGTGCTATGGTGTTTTATTCCAAACTATTGATTCAGAAGCACGAGCTCCAAACCATCAGTAGCATTCCAATTTCAGCAGTCAGAATTAGCAGTGAGTCATCATCCTTCGAGGACATAATCATTACTTTATTTCTTCATTACTTAGTTTATTTCAGTAGTTGGAGTTAGTTGGGGACATGTCCTATCAACTCCTTATTCAGACAGTTCAGTTTTAGAGGCTTTTCAGACTACAGTATGTTCAGATAGTTTTGTTTCAGTTTATTTTGGTATTGATATACCATACTTTCAGATGTTATGTTTTATCAGTCTTGAACCTTATGGACTTTCAGCCTTTATTTTGTATTTATACAATATATTATGCAGCATTTAGGTATAGATATCAGTCATACCTTGGTATCTAGTAGAGTCATGAGCATCGTTAAGTGTTCTGGGTACCAAATTCGGGGTGTTACAAACTTGGTATCAGAGCCTAAAGTTCAATAGTGTCCTAGGAAGTCTGAAAACCGTATCTAGTAGAGTCCTATACATGGGTATGTTGCATGCCATATTTATATGCAGAAGGATATTAGATATTTTAGAAACAGTTTTCCTTCTTTCCGTATTCATGTTATGCCAGTGAGCATAAACTCAAGTTAATCTCTCAGTCTAATCCTTTTCTCTTCCATTTATGAAACATGCCTCCCAAGAAGAGAACTGAAAATCAGTCAGCCCCTCAGCCCAAAGATCCTTTGGGCGAATATGTCTCTCACGCAGAGTTCAAAGTTGTATTCACTACTCTTGCTCAGTTAGTTTCTACTCAGAATGAATGACCAGCTGTCGTTCTGGCTAACCCAGTGGCCAATTCAACTGCAACCAAGATTTGGGATTCACTCGAATGAATCCTCCATTATTTTTTGGGTCTAAGGCAGATGAGGACCCTTAGGAATTTCTTGATCAAGTTTAGAAGGTTATGGATATCATGGGGGTTACTTCTAGTGAGAGTGCTGATCTAGCTGCATATCAGTTGTAGGATATTACTCATACTTGGTTCAAGCAGTAAAAGTCAAAGAGGTTAGTTAGTGCAGGATCTATAGAGTGGCAGAAGTTTGTCACTGCATTCTTAGATAAATTCTTTCCCCAAGAGCTGAGAGAAGCTAAGGTGTTAGAATTTCTCAACCTCAGGCAGGGCAACGTGATGGGGAAAGAGTATTCTCTTAAGTTAAATCAATTAGCCAGATATGCTCCCCATATAGTGGCAGACAGTAGGGCCAAGATGAATAAGTTTGTTTCTGGGGTGAATGATATAGTGTTGTCAATGAGTGCAGGTTCGCGATTTTGAATAGTGACATAAACATAGCCAAGATTATGACCCATGCTCAGCAAATTGAAGAGCAAAATGTTAAGATGGGGGAGAAGCAGAATAAGAGAGTAAGGACAGATAGTTTCAACTTTGCTCAGCCTAAATCAGAAGGAGGGAATCATTCTTAAATTTGTCCTAAGTCATCCGTTATAGCTCCTTCTTCATCTAGTGCTTCATTGTTGAAATTCAGAGATAGGAATAGAGATAGGGTGTCACTCTCTAATTCTTAGGGCAGTGTCAACAATGCTCGAACTAATCCCCTTTGTCAGACTTATGGTAAGAACCACAAGTGTATTTGCAAAGCTGGAAGCGATGTCTATTTCAAATATTACAAGCCAGGCCAGAGAGTCAAGGATTGTCCCCAGTTAGGTTATTAGGGTCAGCAAAACCGTTTCTCAGCCCAGTCCGATCGCCCAAATCAATAGGGTACCACTTCCAGTACTACTAGTGGGCAACACCCAAACAGACTTTATGCTCTCCAGTCTTGATAAGATTAGGAAAATTCTCCTGATGTGGTTACTGGTATGTTACAGATCTTTCACTTGCATGTTTACGCTTTGCTAGATCCAAGAGCTTCCTTGTCTTTCATTACTTATTACATAGCAGTTGATTTCAGAGTCAGTCCAAAAATTCTAGCAGAGCCCTTTTCAGTCTCTACCCCAGTAGGAAAACTATCATAGCCCGACCGATATACAGGAACTGTCTGATTATGATATTTCAGAAAGTCACCTCAGCAGACTTAGTCAAATTATAGATGATTGATTTTGATGTCATTCTCAGCATAGATTAGCTTCATTCCTGCTATACCACAGTCGACTACAGAAATAGAGTTGTCAAGTTACAGTTTCCAAATGAACCTGTCCTAAAATAAAGGGGTAGTACTTCAGCTTTCAGAGGTCATCTTGCTTCCTACCTTCGGGTAAGGAAAATGATATCTAAAGGATGTGTTTATTATCTTGTTCATGTTAAGGACTCTAGCTCCGAGACTTCGAGTCTTAAATTAGTCCCAGTCATGAATGAATATTTAGATATCTTTCCTGAGATCTTTCAGGAATTTCTCCTGAAAGGGAAATAGACTTTGGCATTGATCTTCTTCCAGATACTCATCCTATATCTATTCTACCATACAGAATGGCACCAGCAAAACTTAGAAAAATGAAAGAGCAGTTGAAGGATCTCTTAGATAAGGGATTCATTAGACCCAGTATATCCCTGTGGGGTACACCAGTCTTATTCGTGAGCAATAATAATGGTTCTCTCAAAATGTACATTAATTACGGTCGGCTCAATAAAGTCATGGTCAAGAATAAGTATCCACTTCCTTGAGAACTTTAGGGTGATAGTTATTCTCAAAAATAGACCTCAGATCAGGCTATCATCAGCTCAGAGTTAGAGAATATGACATTTTGAAAACATTCTTCCATACTCGGTATGGTCACTTTGAATTCCTAGTTATGTCCTTTGGTTTTACCAATGCCCTAGTATCTTTTATGGACTTGATGAACCATGTGTTCATACAGTACTTAGACATGTTCGTCATAGTCTTTATAAATGATATTCTGGTCTATTCCCGCAGTGAGTGTGATAATGCAGTCCATCTCAAAATCATGCTTCAGACTTCCAGAGATCATCAACTATTAGCCAAATTTAGTAAGTGAGAGTTTTCACTAAGATCAGTAGCATTCCTTGGTCATATCATTTCTGGTGATGGCATTAGGGTTGATCCTCAAAAGACTGGAGCAGTAAGAAATTGACCCAGACCTGTCTCTTCATTAGATATCAGGAGTTTCTTAGGTTTGACTAGCTATTACAGATGGCTTGTTGAGGGATTTTCTTCTAATGCATCCCCTATGTCCAGATTGACTCAGAAGAAAGTTAAGTTTCAGTGGTCAGATCCTTGTGAGAAGAGTTTTTAGGAGTTGAAGACTCGACTCACCTCAGATCTAATTTTGGCTCTTCTAGATAGTTCAGATGGGTTCGTATTGTATTGTGATGCATCCAGAGTAGGTTTGGGTTGTGTCCTCATGCAGCATGGTAAGGTCATAGCCTACGCCTCCAGACAGCTTAAACCCCATGAGAAGAATTATCTGACTCATGATCTTGAGTTAGCAACCGTAGTAATTTCCTTAAAGATTTGGAGGCATTATCTATATGGAGTTCATGTAGATGTGTTCACAGATCATAAGAACCTTTAGTATGTCTTTTCCCAGAAAGATCTTAATCTTTGTCAGAAGAGGTGGTTAGAGCTCTTGAAAGAATATGACATGAGTGTCCTTTATCATCCGGGCAGGGCCAACATAGTGGCCGACGCTCTTAATAGACTATCTATGGGTAGTGTTGCTCATGTTGAGGATAGTAAGAATAAGTTAGCTTAGGAAGTCTATCATCTTTCTAGACTAGGTGTTTGCTTAGTCGATACAGAAGAGGGTGATATATGGGTTTCAGAGTAGTTTAGAATCATCTCTAGTTTCTGATAAAAAGAAAAGTTGGATAGAGATCCCAGCCTTGTCAAGTAAAAAGAGTCAGTCATGGTCCACAAAGTAGAGGTTTTCTTCCAAGTGGGAGATGGTGTGTTGCGTTGTTAGGGTTGTCTTTGCGTGCTAGGTGTAGATGACTTGAGCCAATGAATTCTTATAGAAGCGCATGGTGCACGCTACTCTATTCATCCAGGGTCCACTAAGATGTACCGCAACTTGCAGAAGATCTATTGGTGGAGTGGAATGAAGAGAGATGTCACATAGTTTATGGCTAAGTGCTCTATATGTCAACAGGTTAAGATAGAGCATTAGAAGCCTAGTGGGTCCATGCAGGAGTTCACTATTCCTACTTGGAAGTGGGAAGAAGTAAACATGGACTTTGTGACGGGTTTGCCTCGTACTCATCATCAGCATGATTCAGTTTGGGTCATTGTAGATAGGATAACCAAATTATCTCATTTCCTTCTAGTCCATACCTTTTATTCAGCCAAGGATTACGCCAAGCTTTACATCAGAGATTTGGTTAAATTGTACGGTGTTTTGCTATTTATTATCCCAGACAGAGGTACCCAGTTCACCTCTCATTTCTGAAAAGCATTTCAAAAGGGTTTTGGTACCTAAGTTCATCTCAGTACAACCTTTCATCCTCAGATAGATAGTCAAGTGGAAAGGACCATTCAGACTTTAGAAAATATACTAAGGGCATATGCAATTGATTTCAAGGGTAGTTGGGATAACCAATTGCCTTTGATTGAGTTTGCATACACCAACAGCTATCATTCCAGTATTTGGATGGCTCCATTGGAAAGTCTCTATGGTCGAAGATGCAGATCTCTAGTCGGTTGGTTGGAAGTTAGTGAAGCATCAGTTATAAGTCCTAACTTAGTATTCAATGCGATAGAAAAATTCTAGTTGATCAGAGAAAGACTTTGGGCTGCTTAGAGCCGCCAGAAGTCTTATGTAGATGTACACAGAAAGGATCTCGAGTTCGAGATTGGTGATTATGTCTATCTAAAGATCTCTCACATGAAGGGAGTGAAGCGGTTCGGAAAAAAGAGAAAGCTCAGTCCCCGATATATCGGTCCCTTTAAAATTCTTAGTGTTTTTGGCAAGGTAGCTTATGAGCTCGAGCTGTCTTCAAATCTAGCCTCAGTTCATCCACTTTTCCATGTCTCTTTGCTCAAGAAATGCATAGGTGACCCAGCAGTTATAGTCCCTATTTAGAGCATAGATGTCCAGAACAGCCTCTCTTATGAAAAGATTCTAGTCGAAATCTTAGACTATCAGAATCACAAACTAAGGAACAAAGAAGTCCCTCTAGTCAAAGTTCTTTGGCGGAATCAGTCCATTGAGGGAGCTACTTGGGAAGCTGAAGCAGATATGCGAACCAAGTATCCTCACCTCTTCTCTGCTAACTCAGACTCAGCTCAAGGTAACAATTCTCCTTAAACTTTTCAGTTTCATGTTCAGATTTCAGTTACAAGCTTGGTATTCAGTTCATGTTTAGATTTCAGTTACAAGCTTTGTATTCAGATCATGTTCAGATCCACATTATAAACTTGGTATTAATTACCATTGCATATTTAGTCAAGCATTCAAGATTCAGTTCAGTCAAGAATTCATGTATTATACATGCATTTTCAGTAAAGAAGCTCAGCTTATTAATAATTTCAGTCATGCTTTTATGAGGAATAACTCAGTCAAATATCCATGGATCAGACATACATATTCAGTATGAGATTTTAGTATACCATTAGTTCCAGTCATATAGCTATGTTTCAGATATTCATGCCCCTTAAGTAAGTCCAGTCCATCAGTATTCTTAGTCTAGTGAGTCCCATTCGAGGACGAATGTTCCCAAGGGGGAGATATTGTAATGCCCCATATATTTCTAAGCTAGAAAATGAACCATTGTTCTTACGTATGAAACCTCCTATCCTGTGATTCATATTTGAGTACATGACTTATAATGAGTATTCTAGTGAAAAGAGAGCCTATGATGTGTTAAGCGTGTTCATAAGAGTCACCTAGAGTAAGGAAAGGTAAGAGCTTTTGAATCCATCAAGTTTTGGTGTTTGATTTCGCAAGAGTTATATTTGATCGAGCATAACTTGATGTATATATGATATTTTGGCAGATTTAGACCCACCAAATTGTAGAGAATCGAATTAGCTTTCCAACGATACCAATTTTACTAAAATCCGACACCCGAGCAAGAAGTTATGGCTTTGCAAAGTGGAGTGCGTCGCCTAACAAATCGCCTAAGGCTACTAGAATGGTTATACCATAAGTTGTGTGACGCACAACCTAACTTATTCCATAAGTTGTGCGACGTACAACCTAACTTAGGCGATAAGTTGTGCGCCACATATCTTATGGGCCAAGTGGCGTAAACACCCCATTTTGGAGTTATTTTAAGGGCATAATGGGTATTTTCCACCCCTATATAAACCTATAACATGGGATTTAGCCCCAATTCAATCAAAATATAGTCACTTCTCTCAAAATTCTCTCAAGAATAAGTTAGAGTTCTCAATTAGGGGTTCAAATTCAAGAAAATTCCACCATAAATCTTCGTAGAATCACATACTAAGGTATGCATAGTATTCATTCATGGATTTCTTTCATCCGTGAAGCCCAAGAATCAAGTTTTAAACTATGGATTATGATATTCATGCTATGGGTTAATTATGTTCATATGGTTGTTGTTGTATGATTTCCAAGTTGGAATCTTTATGTGTTTTTATGAAAATATGTTAGCATGTGAGTCGAAAACCATGAATTTTAGTTGGTTATGATATGTTATTTTGATGATTATGCCATGCTTCTGAATCAATAGTTTAATCAGTGAGTCCTCATCCTTCGAGGACACGATCATTACTTTATTTCTTCATTACTTAGTTTATTTAAATAGTTAGAGTTAGTTGAGGACATGTCCCATCAACTCCTTATTCAGACAATTTAGTTTTAGAGGCTTTTCAGACTGTAGTATGTTCAGATAGTTTTGTTTCAGTTTATTTTGGTATTGATATACCATACTTTCAGATGTTATGTTTTATCAGTTTTGAACCTTATGGCCTTTCAACCTTTAATTCTATAATTATATAATATATTATATAGTGTTCAGGTACAGATATCAGTCATGGGTTAGTTTGTGATCCTTCGGGGTCATAAGCACCATGTAGCATTTCGGGTACCAAATTTGGGGCGTTACAAAAGTAGACAAATAGGAACATCTAAACCTAATCTATATAATGGTTTAACTACTACTTGAACAATACCTATGTGAAGTAACTTGTAATTTTTTCTATATCTATTAATATCTTCAGCCGCTAATAACGTAATAGTTTTAATATTCTTATTAATTGCGGCAGTAGATTCAGGAATTTTAATATTATAATTTTTTACAAAATCAAAGTGTTCAGTTTTATAGACTCTATTAAAACTTTCTTTTGGAATATTCTAATTTTGTAAATCACTTTCTATTTTAGCTATTTTACTAGAGGTAGCAGAAATATTAACACTATTTATTACGTTTTGGTTGGTTGGAGTATTCATTAGGATTTTTGCAGATGAGGGATAAAACACTATCTAGGAACCAAAATCTACTTTAGATGCTACTCCTTTAATAGTACTTTATTTGTAGTAATTACTATTTTTTCTTCTTTTAGTATTCTTTTTTTTATTCCTATAGGCTTGGCGACGGGAGCACCCTCCGGGTTCAGCTCTATTTTTCACATACTCAGAGCTAATCCAATAAAAAATTTCAGGTTTGCCAATGTCTAAACCGCTATTAAACGGCAACCCAACTTAAGGAATAAAACTAGGAACATAGAGGAAGAACAACAGTAATTACTAAACAGAAAAATGATTATTCCAAGAGTAACACTAATTTTGACCAGCTCTAGGATAACGTAATGCTCTACCCGCTCCTACTTACACTCATACTCCCACCCGGGGAACTTGGCTCTGATACCATTTAGGGGACGGATTGGGAAAATGGGGAGGAAATTAATAGTTTAAAGTAGTTTATACCTTAAAAGTACTTTAAACTATTATTTTCTCCCCGTTTTCCCAATCCGTTCCCTAAAAGGTATCAGATTCAAGTTTTTTGGGAGGGAGTATGAGTAGGAGCAGCTAGAGCATTACGCTGTCCTAGAGCCAGCGATAAATATTTGGGCTTCGAGTTCTTTTTTGACTTTCAACCCTTAATCGATTTGACACTATTGCTCTTTGACGACAACAACTTTGAGTTCTTCATTATCCCTTTTATTCTTCACAAATAAAAAATTATAGCATTTTAGTTATAAAGAAAAAGATTAACTTGAGCCAACTTCTCTTCTAGTATTGGTTAACAATGTGAATATTTATTGCTTAAATTTGAAGAGGCTGAAAAAAATCCTAATTTCTGATATTTCTTCTCTTCTCTTTTTGAAGTGAAATATAATTTTTATTGTTATTGTAGATCTTATTGTCAAACAGTTGATTCCATTTGTTGGTGTCTATTGAGTTTTTTAAATTTTAATTTTTGTTGTTTGTGTTTGTACAAACAAAACAACAATGTTGGAGTTTTTGGTCACTGTTGATGTTCTTGGCGTCTGTGTTGTGTGTGTGTTGGGTTTGTGTTGTTGGGTTGATTTATTATTATTCTTGGTAAAATGGTGTATTTGATATTAAAAGGTGATATTGTTGTTGTTCTATTGAACAAAATCTTGCTACTTGTTTTATTTGTTATAACAGATTAAACATCCGATGTAACAGATTTACCATCCGATACATCTGATTAACCATTTGATGCAATAGATGAACCATCTGATGCAACAAATGAATAATCTGATGTTGCAGATGAATAATCTAACAAATCATTCATCTTTTGCGACAAATGGCCCTTCTGTTGGAAGAAATCTAAATAATATTGATAATTGATAATAGTTCCTATAGATCACTCATATGTTGCAACAGATGAATGATCTATTGCACAGATAAGTCATTTGTCTCAGCAGATGAGTGATATATTTTTATTATTTCTAATAACTTATCCGTTGCAACAAGTTAGTTATATATTGCAACAAATAACCTACCTGGTGCAACAGATGTATGATCTATTGGAACTGTTATTTTATCATTGTACATGTTAGATGTACTGTTATTCTTTTTTAATGATGTATTAATCTATTATAATTTTTCTTATTTTTCTATTATTTTTAGATAATATGGCTCCAAAAAAAACCCCAATCAAGTCCATGTAAAGGAACAAATGAAGCAGCTAGGCTACATTTACCACTCTATAAGCTTGCTTTATAAGCGATATATCAATCAGAAGTAGAAGATAATGAACACGGGGATGATGAATATTTCAAAAGCGATAATCCAGATGCTAATAACCCTTCCACTGAAGAGTTGGTCAAAACCTTTAGCATTGACAATTATTCTATGAAAATGCTATGCGATGGTGCCATATATTTAACTGGTGATTTCATGGTTAAGTCAGTCATGGAAAAACTCTTTTGACGTCTTTAGAAAAATACTTCAAGATAAAAAATTAGATGCTTATTTCAGCGACAACTTCTTTGGGAAATATCTTGATTTTCCGGAGGACAAAAATGCTCGTTTCCAAATAAAAATGGTATATTATCTTCTCAAGTGTAGGTTTATGTATAAAAATAAATATAAGATAAATGATGTGTGGATAAATTACTGTGGCATTCCTGTTTGTTTTGGTTGAAAGGAGTTTGCTATAGTTACTAGACAACAATATTATCCTCCTTATCCTTCTCAAGTTATACCTATTCTAACCCCAAAAAAGCGTCCCACACACCTCAAAAAGGCAAAGGCAGCTCAAGTGATAGTGATGACTTGGTGTCCCTTATTGGTCCAAGATTCAAAAATAAAAAATTGATAGAAGCATTGAAAGCTAAAAGACTTTCAAAGAAGCACAAACAATCATTGTTCTTGGTTTGTACATAATATTATTTGGGCAAGAGACGTTAACAACAACATACCACTTGGTTTAATAAAGCTCCCCAAGGATCTTGAGGCATTCAACAACTATCCTTGGGGTTATAAAAACTTCAAAATAACTGTCAAATTTTAGTTGACTCTATTAACGCCAAAGACAGTCAATTTATATGGCTTCTCATGGACTTTCATGGTAAATATTTCCTTCATTATGATTTTTTTATTGAATGATTCTTTTGATTTATTGGGATTATTTTATAGGCTTAGTCATTTGAAGTCATTTATTATTTGAGACAACAAGTGAACTACCAGAAAGAAGTTTCATGTCCAAGAATCCTGAGATGGTTGTCGACCAAAACTGAGAAAAATGTAAAATTTCTGGATCTCTTTAATCCCCCAAAGGAAGCAGTAAGTCTAATTCTAATAAAGGTTTTATTTTAATTAATGATTTAATCCTCATTCTAATATATGTACTAATTTATTTTAGATTGTGCATCTGTGGCTTGTTTTGGCCTATCGAGAGTTGAAGATGTCATTTTTTCTTACTTTACGGTCTATGCAAACTTTATCAAACCCTGTGATCATTGATAGAATAAAAAGGAATTTTTTGGAGCAACAACTATCACAAGAAAAATAATTTTAGAGGGTGGGCTTGTTGTTAATGGTGCTAGTGGTGATGGAGATGCTGGTAATGGTAGTGGTGTTGTTGATGTTCCTCTTACAGTTTTTGAAACAGCAAACCATTATGATTATGATCATACTGGTTATATAGATTTTACCCCTCCTAGCGAATGTTCTACATGCAAATGTCAAGAGTACAAGGAAAAATATGATGGAGTGATTAATGCTATTAATGCATTAACTACTTCTGTAAAGGAATTGACATCTACGAGGGGTGTAATTCCATCAACGAGGATTTCATATCCATACACTCCATAAGAGATTAAGGCGGATAAGAGGAGAAGGAAAGAAATTTCCAAGGCATCATCAAGCATTGAAAAAAGTAAAATTGCAACTCCTATGTCTTTGTCTTTCACTTTTGATCAATGTACAAGGGCCACAGGAGAGAAGCATGACTTGAAGAAAGTGAATATATATATTATATATTCCTGCAAACATACAAACTACATATCTATTTCAACAGATGACACATCTTCTAATAATTATAAAATAGATATATACATCTATTGCAATAGTAGACTAACCTATTGCATCAGATTCATTATCTATTGCAGCATATGTCTCATTTGTTTTAGTAAATCAAATAGGTCTTCATACTATTTTAATTTATACCAATAGATAACTTATCTGCTGTAATAATGGGTCATCTGTTGGGACAAATTAAATCGAGATTTCTACTGTTTTAGTTTTTCCAAATACATAAGCCATATGTTGCAATAAATGGGGCATTTGTTGGAAATTATCATGCATGTTGTCCTCTTATTTTAATTTATCCTAACAAATGGTCTATTTATTGCAATAGGTAGATAATCTATTAGGATAATTTAAAATAAGAGGAAGACCTGTTTGATTTGCTAATATAGATGAGTTATCTTTTCTCATTTTTTTTGTATCTCTGTGATTAGCATTGGCAATTATGGCTTTTCAGGTGGATGTCACAGTACAAGCTACTGTCGAACAACATAATATCACAGTTGATAATCCATCAACTACTTCTAAAGATGAATAAAAAGTGAAGTCTGTCAGTCCGAAAGAATGGAAGAATTACCCATTTGAAGGGTTTAACATCTCAAATAAGACTCCAAAAAAACTAACAAAGTTGAACAACGACTATTCAAAATAGATTGTTGATGGGCTGTTAAAGCTTCATGCCGGTAGGTACATATAAATCATGCAGAAAACAAAATGATGAACACTACAAAGTGAACGAATCGGGTCTTGATTTTGATATGTTTGACTTTGTTGTTGCATATCCCAGAATGAAGAATTGATTCTATTTGATCTCACAATCCCAAACTTGCTGGAATGATGAGGTTTAAGTGCCATACGTCTTACTATTAATACTTTATTTAATTATATTTATGTATTAATTTTCTTGTTCGTAATCTAAAATATTTGATAATATGTGCAACACATCGATGTTATTTTTTACTACCTCCAAAAGAAGGCCAAGTTGCAAACACAAAAACAATACTGATACACGACATGCAATTATTTATACAAATTTTACATCAATAATGCCTACATTGGTATTGTCAACAACAACTGAAAGTTTCCCAAAATGAGGAATGGTTAAACAATATCATCAAAGGTTTTAGCATTCCAGCTGACTTACCTTGGCTTTTGATCAACAAAGTGTACATTCTAATCAATTGTGGTGATGAATTCCATTTGGTATTAGCAGTCATTATTCTAAAAGAGAAACACATCCGTGTTTATGACTTGATGTTGGAAAGGAGACATTCTGGGCCATCGTCTGAGATACAAAAGCTGGCCAAAATCTTGCTTACTTACCTTGATATAAGTGGCTTTTTGGACTAAAAGGTTCGTACTGATTGATAGACGATTGAAGTATAGCAGAATAAAATAGGTAATCCATTTGATGTAGAATATATTGAAGGAATTTCTCAACAACTCATTTGTAGCTTGTAAGTATCAATCAAGTATCATGATTTAGTTTAATTTCATAAATTTTACAACGCTTACATTAATTGTAAGATATGGATCAGATTTTTAGAAATGCAGGGGTTGCGCTCTTTTTGTTGTCGCTTACGCTGAGTATTTGAGTGATGAATTACAAGTACCAAATGATTTATTTGATGTCAGATTACTCCATAAAATATATGCAACTCTTTTATGGAAATACGGAGAAGCGAAGGCTCAAAAATCGTACGCAAGTGACATTAAAGATCCATGACAACCAAAACCGAATTACATAGCACCAGATGAAAACTAACTTGTCCATATTGAGTAGATCTTTATAGCTTGAGTCTATCAAATTAATAACCTCTCCTTAGGAATTGTTTTCACCAAACTTAAATTATTGATTTATTTGTTGAGTAGATCATCTGTACCCATAATAATTTTTTATATTTTATTTATTTGTTGATTTATTTTATGTAATTTCTGAAGGCTTCAATTTATTTATTTTATCTATGAATCTTATTTTATCCTTAGATTTGAACTAATTAATTTAAATGGAATACTAGATCCAACTATTGCAACAGATACTATCTGTTGCAACAAATGACATATCTGTTGGAAATTAATAAAGAGATTTAGACTTATGTTGCAACATGTAGGTCCTCTGTTGGAAATTATCATACAGGTCTTCCTACTATTTTGATTTATTGTGCCAGATGACCTACCTATTGCAACAGATAGACTATATATCGTAATAATTATTCTATCTGTTGCAACATATAGACTTAGATATAGACATCTGCATAATGCAATAAATGACCAACCTATTGCAAAAGTAAACAATCTGTCAGAACAGATAGACTATCTATAACAATATATATACAATCTATTGGATTATACAAAATTTAATTTTCATTAAACATAAAAAATGTCATTACATGTAAAGTGACTTATAAAAAATTGTCATTATATGTAAAGTGACTTAAAATAAAAATTGTCATGGTGTTTGAGTTTCTACATTTTCTTTTACATACACAGGCTCCAAACTTTTAATCATTACCCCATAAGCCCAGACCTCTTACATTTTTGCCACAGTATTGTTGCACAGAAAGGTCATTGGGTTGGTCATTTATGTGTTGGTTAGGAAATATTTGATGTGTGCAAGTGCGTACGTCCCGCACGCAGCACTAGTTTTATTTTTTAAAAGATCCTTGTCCTTGTTTTGACCTTCAAAATCCCATCTTTCATTCAACACTTTTGCTGGTAAACAATTCAGTAGTTTACTCTGCCTCAACAAGTTGGGGAACAAGTCTAATAGTGCCTACATCTGGGTAAAAAATGGGTCTCATCGAAGTCAGGTAAGTTGCAGTCATAACCCTTCATCATTCCATCCTTGAGTAGTATCTCAAAAGCTAGAAAATATTTTACCTCCACGTTCATGACTACAAGAATTCTCTTTGCCTTGGTCCAGTCCTTTCCGTGTGAATATGGCCTCTTCCCTATAACATAATTAATCATATCTTCATCCTATTCAAACCCAGGAACTAACAAAGCAAATCTCTTGCTATCGGGATTTGAAGCTAGCTCAATGAGCTTATCGTACCTATCCTTGAAATTATTGTAAAAATTGAGGTCTATTATCCTATCACCAATATCATAAGCATCCGAGTACGCTAATTGCCTGCCCCTCATGAGGCAGAGAATTTTATCAACATACTGTGATATAAGAAGACAATTTTTAAATAGGTTAGTAATTTTAAAAAAAAATAAAGTGGAAAGATGTAATGGATGGTCCATTTGTTACATAGGGTTTTCTGAATCTGTTAACTACTCATCTAATGCAGCCTATACAATAGATGAGTAATTTGTTACAACAGAACCACCACCAGTTAAACTAGAATACCAGTTGTTGCAACAGATGACACATTTATTGCATAGCTTCTTCTTCGTTGAGTACATTAGAAGGCCAGGTTAGGAAACGTAATCTTATCGTGTATATGTACCACACTTTCACATCTGTCAATTTATTGATGTCTTGGGGGAGGGAGTATTAATGGTGAAGGCTTTTGCGCGTTGCTTGGAATTTATGTACTTTCTCAGAAAAGCCTTCTGTTTGGCGTCAAGTTCCGCATATATATCTACCTTATTCAATGGTACCTGAACTTCATCAACTTTTGGAGGAGGAGGATT
The DNA here is from genome assembly GCF_002878395.1 of Capsicum annuum. Classification (NCBI taxonomy): domain Eukaryota; kingdom Viridiplantae; phylum Streptophyta; class Magnoliopsida; order Solanales; family Solanaceae; genus Capsicum; species Capsicum annuum. Next base: position 62,481,899 of record NC_061120.1, read on the forward strand.
TGTAATTTTTTTGGTTTTATATTTGAGAGTATAGGTCTAATTATTTTTTGTTTTTCCTAACCTCCACTGTAAGAGTGTATGGCTCTCTCCCATTCTTGGATGGTATAATACCCCTCTTGGATTTCACTTCCTCATAGTGAGAGGGTCTATTTTTCAAGGAATTTATCCTATCTTTCCATGTACTCATTGCATTTACAATGAGAACATGAGGGTGAAGAGGGGTGAGAGAGACCACTGTAAGGGTGAGAGAGACCACTGTAAGGGTGAGAGGGACCATTGTAAAGGGTGATTTAAAACATATTTTCTTGAGCATCAACATGATTATCATCACAAATTGAAGCAACATAAGTATTAACATGGTTTCCACCAACATCAATAACTCCACCAGCAACACCCTTAGAAGCATCAACTAGATTTGTGGCAGCAGGTTGGTCATGAAGAGCATCAACATTAGGTTGACCTTGCCTAACTGCTCTTCTTATGGCTGTTGCTCCATCCAATTCCTTCTTTATTAACTCTATGGTTGGGTATGTTATTGTATCAAAAAAATCTAGAGTAATAAGAGAAGTCATCCCCAACTCCTGCTCAGTAGGCACGATCCATGATGCACAACCTAAAAAAAGGATAGATACATTTAAATCAAATAATAATTTGTAGTTAGGTGGGTAATATGTTAACACAAACAATGTATGTAATAGATGATCTTTATGTTTCTGCAAATGATTCATGTATGGCAACAAATTAACTATCTACTACATCAGATTACCCATCTGTTGCATAAGTTGTATTAGATAGGTAATCTGTTAAGTTAGGTTCAGAGAACCAAAGCATCAGATGGGTAGTCTATTGCAAAAAATGACTCATATTTCACAATAGGTTACCAATCTATTAAACTAGACCGGTAATATGTAAAGATAAATTAAAATAAATTACCAATCTGTTACAATAAATGAATCATCTGTTTTAATATCTTTCTTTGAGTTAAATTATTTTACTTGAAAAAATACTTACTGCATCATCCGGAGGGTTAAAAAGATCAAGCTCCTTAATTTTTGTGTTGCTCTTTGCAACCAATCACCTAAGGATCCTTGGATGAGAAACCTCATTCGGGTAATCCTTGACCTACTTTTAGAGAGGAGGGATGGCTTCAAATGCCCAAGCCTAAAAAATATAAATAGAAAGTAAACATAAAAAAGTCATAATAATTATTCAATATAATTATAAATTAATACAAGCGTAAACAAATAATGATTAAATTTACAATGAAATCCCAAGGAAAGCCATATAAGGAGATCATCTTTAGGGATAGCTTTGTCAATAAATATTCAACAGTGAACTTGTAGTTGTTATAGCACCAGGGATAATTGTTGAATTTCTCAAAATCCTCAGCAAGCTTCAACAAATCATCTTTGATGACTTTGTAGATGTCTCTTGCCAATATAAAAGAATGGACAAACCAAACTAAGCACAATTGATCCTTGTACTTCTTTGGTATGGCTTTATCCTTGAGATATTCTAACAACATCGTGGATTTGTAGCCACGTCCACTAATTTCCAACAACTTATATATATGTTTTCTTCCGTTAGTTTTGGTAGGTGGTCGCTTGGACAATGCCTTGCCTTTCTGTTATAGTGGTGGTTTGGATATGCTGTTTGTATTGAACTTTTTACGGGGTGTTTTCTTGATGGGAGGTTTTTTTGGATGATTTCATTTCAAGCCCATCACTATAACAAACTCTTTCATGCCAAAACGAACCGGCATGCCTCAGTAGTTGATCCAGGTTTCATCCATCTTTTTACCCCCCTTCTTCAAATCCTTATCATCCCCCACATACTTGATACTTCTCTTATGATGATCATATACCATGCTCATTTGTAAACAGGCATTATTGTCCTCAGGAAACTTAAGAAAGTGTCCAAAGCTGCTCTTCTTGAAAAATTTCTCTAATTTTTCCTTCTTCATAATATTCTTAAATTCATTAAAAGGATTCCCCGACTGAGATTTAACTACAAAATTGCCAGTTAGTTCTACAGGGTTATGTATCTGCATCTCAACTTCAAACCTATCAATACTAATAGTTTTGAAAGGATTATGCTGGGATTTCAATCTTAATTCATACCCTATTAGTGATGCATTATTATCATATTGATCATCATCAACTTTATCACTTTCAACTTCCTTCTCTTCTTGTTTGTCTTCATCTTCTTCCTCCTCACTTTTATTTTCCTCACTAGTCTCTACATACCCTTCTCAACCTCCCTCAACATCATTTTTATAACTTTTCTCAGCTTCATTTCTCCCTGATTGAGATTATTCAGGAAGTTCCTCCAAATCCATCTGTACTCTAGCCTTTTTTGTTAGGTGGTCAGAAGTTGATCCACTTTCAGATTCTTTTTCTTTTGGGAAACATCTTTTACCTACAAATAAGAGAAAAACAAAAAATACATTACAATTGATGTCTGCATAATTTTTAAAAAAGGTGAGACAAAATTCAATAAACTTTTATACACCACATTACAAAAAAAAATATTCCAACAGATAACCCATGAGTTAGAATAGATGAACAATCTGTTACGACAGATGCACCATCTTTTGCAATAGGTGAACAACCTATTGGGGGAGATCAAATAGTCTTGCTTCTTTTTTGTTTTATGCCAACAACTAAAATATTTGTTGCAACAGATGGGGAATTCGTTTGAAGACGTATTTTAATATCTCCGAACAGATGTTCCACCTATTGCAATGGATAGACCACCAAGGCACCAACACTAATACCAATACTACCACCACCACCATCACCACCAATACCAATACCAATGCCACCAACACTACTACCAACACCACTAACACCACCATCAAGACCACTATCAACACCACCAATACTACCACTAATACTAACACCACCAACACCAATACAACACCAACACCATCACCACTACTAAGACCACCAACACCACTACCAACACTACTAATACCAACACCACCACTAATACCATCAATACCAACACCACCACTAATACCATCAATACCAACACCAATACCATCATCACCACCACACCATCCAATAATACAACGACAGTCAACAGAATACTATGCTAAAAACTCAGATTTTCTTGAGTTCTTCCTATGTTTTTAGCATCAAAACTCGAAATTGTTAATCCATTCTCAAAGATAATACATCTAAAAGTCTTTTTTCATTATTAACTAAAAAGCCCTAATTTTTAAGAGAAAAAACAAATATATAACTCTTCTCAAACTCTAATACCTTCAAAGAGAGAAAAAACGATGGATACAACAAGAAAGAAGTAAAAAATAACAACTATGTGCTGAAAATGGAAAGAAAATTGATCTGTTATGAAGGGTTGAGCAATACGTTGAGTAGTTGTTGTTTGTATTGTTGATAAAAAAATAAAAGAGAGAGAACTCGAGATTTGCAATTATGAAATATTTTTCCACAAATGGATAATTTGTATAGGTTGATTTGTATTTTAAAAAAGAAAGACAAGTTTTGAAAATTTAACTTAGTCTGAATTGATCTTAATTAATTTTTTAAAACAGATAAATTTTAACTGTTCCATAATAAATTATACTAAAATTAGTGTTTAGTTATTAAGTTCAATTGGAACATTAATGAATTTAATATTAACTTAATAATAATTTAATATGAATCATTTCAACTCAAATTAATCAATTGATGATTCCTGTCAGGACAAACGTAATATCAATATCATGTAATTACAATGACTCAATTAAAATTGCAGTTGAACCTATCAACCCATCCCTAATTATAGCTAAATCAATTTAGATATTTCAAATAATGGCTTGATATGAATCGTTTCAACTCAAATTGATTAGATGTTGACTCCTATCGGGATGAACGCAATACCAACATTATGCAATTATAATGACTCAATTGAAATTATAGTTGGGCCTATCAACTCATCCCTAATTGTAGCTAAATCAATTTAGATATTTCATACAATGGCTGGATATGAGACATTTCAGCTCAAATTGATCAATTGATGACTCCTGTCAGGATAAATGTAATACAAACATCATGCAATTTCAATGACTCAATTAAAATTATAGTTGAACCTATCAACCCATCCCTAACTGTAGCTATCAATTTAGATATTTCAAACAATGGCTTGATATGAATAATTTCAAGACTAACCTATTGCAATAGATGACACACCTGTTGAAAATTATTAAATAATTATAGATATTTATTAAAATAGATGTTTGACCTGTTGCAACAGAAGACTTATCTATTGTAAATTGTGAAATAGGTAAGGAAATTTGTTGCAAAAGATGACTTATATGTTGTAAATTATCAAATAGACGTTGCCATCTGTTGCACTAGATGACTGATCTGTTGGAAATTTTCAAACAGATGTTGACATCTGTTTCAACAGATGTGTCAACATCTATTGCAATAGAGAAGTTATCTGTTTCAAGATCTTTTTTTTATTTTAAAGTAATTTTCTATCCAAAATAAAAAAGAAAAAATACTAAGGCGGTAAAAATATTTATTGGATAATTCAAAAATCTCCTTCTTGAATTGTCTTATCTGGTCTTTTTAATGTCGCCGTCATCGTCTCGTTGTTCTACTCAAATCATTTCACCACTATAAATTATTAATTTAATGAATATTTGAATCCATCTCTAGAATTATCTCCCCTTCAATCATAAAATAATTCATCTCTCTTCTTTTTCTTTCTCTTCTCTTTAGGGTAATCCCAACCATCTCTTTTTTTCTCTCCTCTTTCACTTGAGGATCCTTTCAGATCTCAAATGATCTATATCTTTTCTCGACTGAAATTAGTGTTTTGATTTCTTTTCTTTTAACATGGAAGGTATGGTTCACTATTGCTCTTGCCTTCTCGTCTTCTTCTTTGCATGTTATTTAAATTAGTTATTTACATCTGTTATTTTTATTTACTTACCCATTACCCATATCTTATTTATTGAAATATTGAAGAAAATGTATCTTTTAAGTGTTGAATGAATATATCATTGTTTTTATTAAAATATGCAAAAAAAGTCATCTGTTGGGAGAACTTAAAAAGCCTTGTTGAAAGTATCATTTTTTTTATATTTTGTTTGTTTCTTTGTTGTTGATGTTGTTGCTGGTGTTGGTGGTGTTGGAACATATGGTGAAAGATATTAAAATAGGTCTTACAACATATAACCCATCTGTTGCAACTGATGAATTAGCTGTTGGAATAAATCCAAATAGCTCTTACAATAGATGACCCATCTGTTGCAACGGACAGAGAACCTGTTGGAAGAAATCAAACTATTAGCAAGGCTGTTTTAATTTATTCTAGTAGATTACCCATCTATTGTAACATATCATCACCTGTTATAATAGATGTGTCAACTGTTGCAACAAATGACCCATTTATTGAATAGATGGGTAATTTGTTACAAAAAATGGGTCATCTATTGGAATGCTTATTGTAATATGTTGTATTTATTGAATTTTTTGTTACCATTTTTTTAATTATGCAGACATTAATTGTAACGTTCTTTTTGTTCTTCTATTGTGTGACATCAATTATTTTTCTCTTATTTGTAGATAAAAGAAAGTGAAAGTGGATCAACTTTTGCCCGACCAACATAAAAGGCTAGAGTAAAGATGGGTTCAAAGGAATAAGCTTCTTACAGATGAATCCACTTCATATGTTGGAGGTATGTATTACTGGTCATATTATTGTGAAAACACACATCGAGTACACTGATTTGTGTGTTGTTCTTTACCAATTAGGCATTAATCATTCAAAGGTTATAGTGCATTTTATAGTTAAGATTGATAGGTTCGAACTGAAAAAGCTGAGGGAACAAGTAGGTGATGTAGATACCCTATTATGGTTTAATGATAGTTTTGCTAATGTTTATGTGTCAAGTTTGGAGACGGGATCACGTTTTTAGTGGCAGTGTAAAGATTTAATAGTAATTAGACTGATTTTAATAGTTTGATGGACTTTTGAAAGGCCTCTAAAGCCTAATACTTCTACAAACAAGAATGAAAATCAATATAGTTATTGCCCCCATTCAAATTTATACGATTGGGCTACTCGGGGTGACGATTATACAGCAGAGGGTGCTTGGGAGAATATCTTCTACGAAATAAGGAGGTTATGATAAATATATATCAACTCAGACCTTATTAAATAAGAAACACAGGGTAGTAAGAAATGTGTAGCGAATCTGACCAATGAAATTGACACAAATAATGAAAAAAATGAATAAGCTGAAAAAATGGAAGTATATCCAAAAATGAAGATACATAACTCATTATTGAAAAGAAAAATGGTGAATTGGACTGGAGTTGCACACTTTTCTAGGTAACTACAACTAGTTAGCGTGACCTGAATGATGACCCACAAAGCGCACGATTATAACTTAAAGAAAGCAGCTTAGCGAGCACCAAGGGGTGGTAAGATGGTCCGTTAGGAACGTAACTTAAACCAACAAATCCTAAAGTAAAAATAAGGGATTAAGATAAGGTGACAATTTTTGAAGTTAAACTTGCATCCTAGGCCTTCTGCTTGTGGTTTTTGTCAGGTCAAAGGCAGTGAAAACCAAAAGGCATAGGATTCTGCCCAACTTCAGACCTTTTTATTCAATTGCCATTGACTTGATCAAAACCACAAACGGAAGGCATGGGATGCAATTTAGACTTAAGAAATTGATGCCTTGGCTTCACTTATTTTTACATTAGAAGTTCTTGGTTTAAGTTTCATTCCTGACTGACCATCTTACCAATCCTTGGTGCCCACCAAGCTGCTTTTTTGGAGTTCTGATCCTATCCTTTGTGGGTCAACATTCAGGACACGCTGACTAGTTCCAGTTACCTAGCAAATTGTCTAGCTCCAATCCACTTTATTATTTTTCTTTTCAACAACAACTGAAGGATTTTAGTTTTTGGATACACTTTCAGATTTGTAGCTTATTCAGATTTTTCATCTTTCAAGTCAATTTCATTAGCCAGATTGGCTAGAAGTCCCTTTTTTGCTCCACTGTGTTTCCTCATTAACAAGATCTGAGTTGATATATGTATTTCTCTACCTCCTCTTTCCCACACAGGTATTCTCCCAAGCATCTTCTATTGTATAATAGTCTCTCCGAGCAACCCATCTATATAAATATGGATCAGAGGAATTTCTATTGGTTTCCATTATTGTTTGCTACATTGGGAGGACTCAAAGGCCTTCTCAAAGTCTATTGCACCATTAAAATTAGTTCAATCACTATTAAATCTCTACAATTCCATCAAATACTGATCCCTTCTAAGAACTTGACGCATAAGCATGAGCAAAACTATCATTAATTACAACGGGTTATCAATACCACCTTCTCGGAACCCTTTGGCCTTACCAGTTTGTACCTATCAAACTTAACTATAAAATGCAGAATCTTGTTTGAAGGATCAATGCCTAATCGGTAAAAAACTGCATTCACAAAATCATTGTACTTTATATGTGTTGTCCTGATAACCTGATCAGTAATACATAACTCCCACATATGAAAGTGGATCCATCTATCTGTATGCACCTTATTCTTTCAATTTCATCAATGTCAAATAATGTTTAATCTTCTATTCCCACCATGAAGTAGTGTACAAAACTATGAAGGCTCAAAAGGTAACCATCTTCAATGTCAAAATATAATACACTATGATCATTGCAATAGTAAACTTGTATTGTTGTTTGATATGGACTTTGATAATTTTAACACATTATTGGAGGTGTAAATGTTATTACCCATGTGTTGCAACAGATGGTTATTGGCTGGAAGAACAAAATACAATTCATCAGTCTAGAATGCATTCAACTAATAGATAACTAATGTGTTGCAACAGATGGGTCATATGTAGGAACATCTGTTGCAATAGATGGCACATCTGTTGCAATAGATCTGTTGGAAGAACACAATATGGTTCTTTTCACTGGTTTGTGTTCTTCGAATAGATGACAAATCTATTTCAACAGATGATCCATCTGTTGGAAAAACTGACTACAAATATTTATTAAATAAAAAAAGAGTTATTAAAAGGGTGAAAAATGACTTTTCAATTATTTAATAAAGAAAAACAACTTGTAAATAAATAATATGGAAATAAATAATACACATAATTTTAAATCGTAAAAAATAGTTATTTAATTTTAATGACTGATGTTAATATTAAATAGGCGAAAAGTCGTGACTTTTCACCCTATTTGTTTTTAAATATTTTTTAATTTAAATCATCAAAAAGTCACCAGTTTGAATTAATTAAGGTATATGATAATTAAAAGAGAGGTGAACAGTCGTGACTTTTTGTCTAACACGTTCAAAACAACTAATGAATCAAATTTTTCAGCTATTGCAACTAATGAATCAGTTGTTAGGAGAAATCAAAACAGCTCCTCCGACAGATGGTCCATCTGTCACAACAGATAACCCATTTGTCACAACAAATAACTTGGTTGTTGCAACAAATGGCTCATCTGTTGCACACATGGACCATTTGTTGCAACAAATGGTAAATCTATTGCGATAGATGGGTTATCTATTGCAATAGATAGACCATTTGTTTCAACAACTCAATAAAAATTATTATTATTAAAAGAAAAAGTTATTGGAAAGGTAAGAAAGTCTTCGATTATTTAACTGTGAAAAATAATTATTTAATTTTAAGAACTAATTAATATTAAGAAGCTAAAAAGTCTTGACTTTTCACAATAATTAAAAAGTCACCACTTTGATTTAATTAAGTCATGACTTTTCACAGTAATCAAAATGTCACCAGTTTGAATGTAATTAATAAAATGGAGGTGGATAGTCGTAACTTTTTGCCTAACACATTTAAATTCAATCCTCTATAAATAGGTCCCTCCTTACTCATTCATTCTACTCTACTTTATTTATTTCTTACATCTTCTCTTTCATATTACAACTTCAATCACTTCTCTTCAAAGTACAGTTTTCTTTTTCATTGAGGTAATTTTTTTTGTGTGTGTAAAATTACCAGTTGGTATTATACGTTGTATTATGTTCAAACTCTTTTCTTTACTTTTATGTTTACGTTTTTTGTTAATTCATGTGTGTTCGAGATATGATTGATCCTTTTTGGGACATTGCTATTCTTCGTGGCACCGTGCAGGAACTTTAGAGGCAAGTTAATGAACTTCAGTAAGAGTTAGCCGTTGGGAGAGCAAGGATGCTCCGAGAGATTTGCAGGCTGAGGAGGTCCCTACTTCTGTCGGTTGACGATTGGACGGCTGAGAATAATAATAATAATAATAATAATAATAATAACAATAACAACAACAACAATAATAATAATAATAATTTGGTTATTTTTTTATTTTAGCGTATGTATTTTTATTTTTTTTATCGGATCTGCCTACCTAATGTATTTTGTTTTTGTTTAATGAAAAATTTATGTTTAGTTAACTTTGACTTTTTAATTCATATTTAATTTTCATTCTATCTATTTTTTCTTCTCAATAAACAGGTCAACGGTTGTAGGTAAGGAATAATTTTAAATCCAGTAGCAATAACAAGAGTTTTGAGTTTATTTTAACAAATGGACCATCTATTGAAATAGATTGGTCATTTGTTGGGTTTGTGGCAAAAACTGTATTATGTTGTTCCAAAAAATTACCCATCTATTACAACAGATTGATCATCTGTTGGATGAATATATTCTAATTTGATGAACTGCATTGTGTTCTTCCAACAAATGTCCATCTTTTGCAACAGCTAGGTAATCTGCCAAAAATAATTTTGTGGCCTGTTGTATTTAGTTCCTATTTTACCTCCTTTTATTGATGCACAAGTTAGTAAAAAAATTATATAATAAATAATAATATTTACGTTCACAACAATGAGTTAAAAATATCAAAGTCCATAACAAACAACAACACAAATTTTACTATTCAACGATCATGGTGGATTACGATTCGGGCATGTAGCTCTTTTGTGGCCAACATTCATACATACGGAGCATTTGTTTTTTCTTGATGAAAATAATTCTCTGACTCCTTGCCTCCTTTTGTAATGCCTTTGTCCTAATTTGATAGTGCTTGGGTCAATATATAGAGGAGGTATTAATCTCCCCAAAAGCTCTATAGAAATAACCCAAGATTCTTTGGGAGGCACCAGATTAATATTCTCACTATATGCCATTATATATCTTTCCACCGAATAATATAGAGACGAGAACTCGTACATTTTAGTTCCATATTGTGCACCATATTGGGCTCGAAGCACTTCCATAGCATGTGGACAGGGTATTTTTTCCAAGTAAAAACTTGCATGTACAAGATCTTGTTTAAAGATTGACAGTGATAACATCACCATGATTGTCGATACTGAACTTGTAATCTGCTATTTGATGAGCAAATAACCTATTCCCCAAACTGATATTCATTGATATTTGTTTTTCCGCTTCTATAACAAATTTCGTTCCTGCATTTGTGAACTGCATACGTCTTTTGTGAAATAATTTGTCATACTTCTTGTATATTTCATCAAATAGCACCATGATGGGAAATTCTCCATCAACGCCAAATAATGAATTCACTAATTCAACTATGTTTGATGTCATAATATTATACGTATACAAAAGAATCACTTAGTATGACATCATACTAAACTTGTAACTCAAATAAGCCATTAAATTCATAAGAATGTACTATTTACCAGACAAAATATCCGGCTCCATTTCTAAAAATCGACACATACGAGATGTTATGCTGCCTTGAGATGAATATCCATTATTTGATTGAAATGATCAAAAATCTCATCTCGATTATATGCTTTAGCTACTCTATAAAAAAGGTACACTACCCTTTTGTTGTGAAAGTTGTTTCGAATATTATCTCGAAGATGTCTCATGCAACAACCAAAGTGAGCTGAAGTGTAGAAAATTAAACCTATCTTTGTGATACTTGGATGCCTATCTGAAATAAAATACAAATCTTCGATATCTTCGACACAACATTCTATTTGTTCAAAAAATATCCATACGAGGCATCACATTCCTTGTCTGCTACAAAAAAAAGCAACAGGAAAGAGTGACTCTCCATATTCTGTGCCACCACCGCTAGCAAAACTCCTCTATACTTGCTCCCATCGATAGCTATGACTTTTCTCAAATGTTGAAAACCAAGAATCCAAGAACCATAGGATACAAAAAAGTACTTGAACCTTTCGTTTTCATCTACATACAACGACGTCTTACTTTTGGGATTTGTGGACTCAACCACCACTTATAATTAGCACATCTAAAGGAATAAACTTTGCTCGAATTATTCACCTTCTTTAGTGTGAAATCTTTTTTATAGCAAGCAATAAATAAAGAATTAGATAGTTCTGTATTATCCTTGAATGACATTCCCTTGTAAAATCCAGTCTCATTATCTTGAAGATTGCTACTGTGTTAAATGAAAAGACCTTTCCACCGTATTGCTTGCAGCAATGGGCGTAGGTGTTTGATCATCATTTAAAATATTCATTCCCAGATCATCCAACTTATCCTCAAAGATGTATTGTCGTTGTTGTTCTTCTACATTCTAGTTCTCATTCTCTCTTAATTTTCAACCACATACACCCTTAACACCAGCCCAGCTGAATTACAAAGTTAAGCACGCAACTGAACCTGATCGATTATCTTGAAAGGTAGTACCTCTGATTTTCAAATGAGCTGTGCATGTAGATGATGATGAGTTCTTTTGGTTGATAATTCAGTCCATAATAGCTGATGATTAAATTCACAAAATCATCATACGAAACATCACTTTGGACTGTCATCGCTATCGTCTCTAGTATTTCACACTCCTTCTAATGCCATACATATTGATTGTTCCTCTCGATTCATTCATCATGACAATCTACCCCTATTATTATATATCCATACATTAATGGTACTTAAATAAAGACATTTGTTAAAAAAAGTTAATAATGGCATCATAATAAAATTAATAGTGATTTTATAGTGTCGTAACATAAACCCTAAGAGATGAGTAATTTGTTGTAGTAGGTGAAAAATATGTTGCAACAGGTCAGTGATCTATTGCAATAGCTAACTCACTTGTTGGGATTCATGTTATGGTACTTTAGAACCTGAAGTTGATTCCGACAAATGAGTCATTTGTTGTAACAGGTAAATCATATTTTGCAACAGATTATCTATCTGTTGCAATAGATGAAGATTCTATAAGTATAGATATTATAGTACTAAAGAACCTTTGAAGCTAATTCTCATAGATGAGTGACATATTGCAATAGATAACTAACATATTGCAATAGATGACTTACCTATTACAACAGATAACGTGTCTGTTGGAATTGAGTTGAGGTTCTATTGTAACAAGTGACTAATCTATTTCAACAGATGACTCCTCTATTGCAATATATAACTCATCTGTTGCAATAGATGACCAATTTTTTCGCTTCATGTTATGACACTATATAACCATAAATATGAATCTAATATATGATTCTGCCGTTACAATAAATGACTCATCTGTCGCAATAGATGAGTGATCTTTTAAAACAGATGGCTCTTATGTTGAATTTATGTTCGGGTTCTATCCATTATTAAAAAAACAGTAGTATCAGTGTACCTAGATGACAAGTTCAACTAAAAATTATAATTTTACTTACCAAAGTCACCTGTGATGTAATACCAACGTGATATATGAAACAAAATTTGACCTAAAAAATTAGTCAAGTAGCAGCAGTAGCGATAACAACATCAAAAATGGTAAAAAATAATAAGATGATAATAACGAAGAAGATGATGATAATAAAGTAGAAGATGATGAATAAAGCAGCAACAACAAAAATTGTAAAGAGAGAGAAAACAACAATGGATGAGAAGAGAGAGAAACACATATTTTTTCCCTCTATTTTCTATTATATTAGGTTAACTTTGGATCAAAGTATAAATTAAAAAACTTATGAGCTATTCTCAAACTTTCCCAACTTTCTTAATCCATAATAAATTAGTTGTCACCCATACTCAATTATTCAAACTTGAGTCACCTATACCTCATTTTGAAACTCTTTTGTCACTTTTAACTCAATTGCCCGAGTCACCTCCCCCCATTTGTTTACTCTCATTTTCATAAAAAATTATGGATAAAAATAAATAAAATTCTTTATTTGAAATTATTGATTTGGTTAATCTAAATGCATCTTTGAAGAAAAACTCCCATCTGCAATATTGTCTTTGTTTGATTTACTTATTAACCATGCAAAAATTAAAATATAAAATTTATTTATATGGTGATTAATACCATCAACCAAATGATAGATATGTGATGATTTTTCTCTTTTTATGTTATCAATAAACATAAAATTATTTATCCTAAAATTGGTACAATTGAATTTGTATATGAGTTCAAGAGAACATACGTTAAATCTAACTATTTTACGTCCATTTACCCATGAATTGATTATTAATGTAACAATAGGCAATGCTCAAACATAAGGAAAATAAAAAGACAGTAATAAATACATTAGTAAAATAAGGTACTAGACGACATCATTTGACAATAAAGGATTTGTTCATGAGAGTTAAAACGAACCAGAAAGTAAAGAGGAGGAGCAATGCTTGGAGAACAATTAAAAGGTGTATTGAATTGCTTAGGGTCTAGTATTACTGATGGATTACAAGTGAAGAGATATTCCTATTTATAGGGTACAATAAATGACTAGTAACCTCGATAAAAGGGTTTCCTAGAGAAATCTATAGTACTATAGCCAATAATATAACACCAGTTGTCATATCCATTATAGGCACTAGTCATTATCCTTTGCCTAGGTCAGACGGGTTACTGTTCTTTGAACACCTAATATTCTTGATGTATTTTTCCCCTATCCCTTTCTTCCACGGCATCCTCTTCCTTTAAACAGAGGTGTTTATATTGTATGGTGTCTCTCTCGAGATGACTTTCGGTGGAAGTTCCATCAAATGTGATATGTGCAGGGTTCCTCATGTAAAACTTACTATGATAGGTCCCATTACTCCACTCAAAAACCCTTGTGGATCTTTGTCCAATACAGATAATCTCTTTGTTTCTTAATTGCAGTGATAGCAAAAATTGAGGAGCATAATGATTTCTTCTACTCACATGTCAGAAGCACCGGGTTATGAAGCATTTTCTTCTTGAATATGGTTTTCCATGTCTAAAATCCTATAATTTCACTTTGCTCGATAAAACCTTTTCCCTCAGATTGACTATTGTCTGTCTTTTCTTTCTTACTTTCTCTCATCATGTTTTAAGTTATCTTTGTGAAATTTTCCTCCTTCTCTGCCTTAACATCCATACTTTCTTCCTCTTCTTACCCTTTATACCTCTAAATTTCCCCTCTTTTCTCATGTATTTTAGCCATTGATGACATATTTCCAAGGTTATTTTTCTTTAAAGGGATTTGTAGATCACCCCAAACAATGATTCTGGGTCAACAAAAAGGTCTATCGGTGACCTATTCTTTGATTAGATAAGAATTTATTTCATTGATTTGGTCGATATATGGTTAATCCATTAAAGAGTGTAGGTTCTCTGCCCAAAAGTATTACTTCTCTGAGGTTGATTTACACTTTCATACATACCTACCAATTCAATATGGTTCTTGGAAAACCTATTAACCAAGAAATAATCTCCTTTTTCATGACCTTTTCACTTGGCCTTGGAAATCCCAAACCCAAATTTTGGAGGATCATTGCCTATTTTTACTCCCCGACTTTCAAAATTGGTAAAGAATTTGATATATCACCTCATGTTCATATTTCCTTCCTGCATCGCTCAAGGAGTAATGGTGAGATTAGAGAGTTGTGAAAATAATATCTTCTCCAAGAGTTGACCAATTTTGGAAAAATGGGTTGGTTCAACTATTTTGTCACTGTGGCTACTCCCGATCACACCCCTTCTATCTTTCTAGAACATTCATCATAAGTTTATACTAATTATTTCCTTCTAGCAACCCTTTTATTCTTTCATTACCTTTCTTCCCATACCTCACTTCGCCAACTTATTGTTTAAATCACAAGTGGCATCCAAGATCTCTACTACAAATCTTACATTAGATAGTAGATCTTCACATATGGCTACAAAAATATTGAATTTGTACCCTGCTGAGAAATATTCATGGTCCAATATAGATGCCAATCCTAGGATGAAAAACTAGTTTTCATGGTTTGATATTTCCTCTTTAATCCATTTTTCATCCCTTGGTGCCTTTCTTGCATATTTATTCCTTTGTAGGCTTAATAGGTGGATCGGCATTTTGGTCCATGCTTGACATTGCAAAGGGAAGAATGGGTGCAATGCAATTGGTAGCGTAGTAATGCTCCTTATGATACCTCTCGCAGAGGATGACAATTAGCTAATTAAGACAAAACTTAAGAAAATCGACACCTTTGAGACCCCATAGGAGAAAATATCAAACCTTCTTTATTAGTTAAGATTATCATTTCTAGAAGCTGAATAAAATAGGAGTCATACCCTGCAGAGGAACCAACTAAGGAGAAGAAAGGCCTTCTCAAACTTTCATTTGTCACGAGAGTCAAGGAGGTGGGATAGCTGATATCAAACCATCCCTTGTCCTTGATTTTTGTGTTAATAGGAAAAATTTCTTCTTGCTCTACTAGTATTCATCTCTTTGAGATGGGATTTAAATCTTGTGTTTCGTTTACTCCCCATCTTCTGTCTTATTCTCGTGTTTGATCTCGAGTCGCTGCTATTTCATCTACTAAGGTCCTTAAAGCGGGTAAGGTAGAAGTTGAGGGAAAAATCAAGGAAGAGAATGGTGTAGGTACCCTTTTGCCAGTCTTTTTATTTCTTGACATTCTTGTGGCTAATCTCTTTCTCTTAATTTCTCTTATTTTGCTATTGTGTTCTTAAATATGGAATCATTATGGGGAGTAGTATCTTAGCCACTGTATGAAGCTAGGTGAAGATCCCTTATGGACGTGGTAAATAATGGAGCTCTAGTTGCTGTAATAACCCGGTCAAGTTCAATCCACTTGCTATAAAGCAAAAGGCTTCAAATTGATGTGTAACTTCATTTCAGCGAGGATTTTCATGTTCTCCGAATGTGGGGAGAGGTTGGATCAAAGAAGAGTGACGACTATGTAATTCACTTTACTTCCTTCAAGCTCAGTTTTTCTAGAGTCCTGGCCCCCCCATTTCATCTATGCTATTTATCTATGATGTTGCTCTATTTGTTCTGCAGATCAAATGGAAAAAGAGTTCTTACACTTTATTCACAATTCTGCGAGCCATTTTAATTTTATTGTGTTCCCCCTCTTGTTGTGAGTATCGAATGTTGATGTGGATTTACTGTAAGACCCCATAAACTTTGATGATTGTATTTTTTATCCTATTTGTAATATCGATTTTTGACTTGAATTATATTTAGGGATGCTAAAAGGGTGGTTTGGAAAAGTTTTGAAATTTTTTAAAGGGGTTCGGGGTTATTTTGACGCCCCGAGGAAATGGGGATACGCGATATTAGTATGCCACGGAGGCTAGCCTCCACAATAAGGGTATGGAATGGAGGCTACCCTCCGTGATATTGGCGTGCCATGCCGCTATGTTAAATTCGTCAAGTGTTTATTTTATTCACTTAGGGTGAGGATCTTTTGGTCTTTTTAACTCTTGTACGACCTTTAAGCATAAAATAACCCCATTTCCTTCAGTTTTTATAGATCAAATCATTCTTTTTCTCTCTCAAACTCAAAACCCAAGAATATTTAAGGGTTTTACAGAGGATTCACTATTCAAGCTCCAACCTTCGAATTGTCTTCAATTTCTTATATATTTCAGGTATGTATCTCTTTCCCAAACTTTAATTTTACATTGGGGCATTTATTTACTCATTATCTATGTGGTTTAAATTGATGGGTTTGAAATTGGATTGAGGGATTTTGATTGGTATTACTTGAATTACTTTTTTCATGGTTTAAATTGATGATTTATGCTTTGAATTTATGGATTTTGGACTGAATGGCTTCATTATTATAGGAATTGGGATGTGGAACATGGGTTTCCCCAAATTGACAATTTTTTGGCTTGGAAATGGCATTAACCCTAAATGACTTTGTAAATTTAATTTTTTTTTAACATGAATAATTGCATAAATCAACTTATATATGAACCCATTACATTGCATTAGTGAATAATTTGTAAAAATGAATTTGAAAGGCCCTTGGTGGCCATGGTTTGGATTTAAAATGGAACTTGGGAGTCTAATGGTTACATGGATTGGTTTGGCATGATTATATGAGCTCCCAAGTATAATTGGTATGACGATACCCCTTATTATAAGACATGGGTTAACGGTAAGGTTTATGTGCAAATTTTTTTAAATTGGGCTTAAAGAAAATTGTGTAGCTCACTGTGAAGGTATAGTCCCATGGGGACTAACACTAGAAACTACGCTTCCCAGTCTTGGGGTTTATATGTCCATGTGCTTGGTTCATACATTATATTTTAGGATAGCTAGAGCCTTGGTGTCTCCTTCCTTCAGATTCCTTGGTTTGTGTAGCTAACACGTACTAGGACCCTTTTAGCAGGGGGAGCTGAACCCATATAGCTCGTGGGTGCCTTTAGGATGGAGCGAGCTACATTGTTTAGGTTAATGGTTTAAATATAAGACCAAGCTATATAGTTCAGTTTGATGGTTTAAACTCTCATGTTCATTATCCCTGTCCCTATCCCGGCATCTTATATATATATATATATATATATATATGAATGTGGTGCATATGGTTTTTGACTGGTTTTTGGTAGTGGCATTATTTTATCATTTTTCTTGAGTTACATGCCAGTGCTTATCTCACTGACCGTCCCTGGATGCTACATCATTTCATGATATGGGGTCCAAAAGGTTTTCTGTTGCTTCTGTGCAGCGTTAGGTGATTCCATACTCCTGTGGATATGTTGTGAAGTAGTGAACCTCTATTCTTTTGGAAGGCCCTGTCATTTTGCTGGTTTCTTTATTCATTTAGTATTTCTTTTTGGACACTTTTGTCATAGTTGAGGGCATGTTCCGACTTAGTTTGATATTCTAGTTTTAGAGGCTTTTGTGGACAAGTGTGCATTGGTTGTTGTCTTGACTCTTTTTTTTATTTGAGTTATCTATTCATGTCATCATTATGTTTGGTTGGCTTCCATTGAATTTGTTTATTGTATTCTAGATGTTAGTCTATGGAGGTGGTCTCCGACTCACGGTGGTCTTGAGATACCCATCACAACTAGGCCCTGGTTTGGGTCGTGACATTTACACTATCAGAATTTGTAGATTTATAATATTGTCTTAAGCTTAGCAGATACAAATTGCATGTATATTGGCTATTTTGACATGTAGGATAGAGATTTACAGAGTTCGAGCATAAATGGAACATATATAATGTTTGAAGTTTGAGTAGGAGATAAAGATGTTGATTCGAAATAAGTACAAAAGTTCAAGATCAAGATGGGAGGCGTAACAATAAAAAATATGACAAAGAAGCAAAATACGTTATGGAAATGCTGGGAGTCCCTATGTGGAAATTTTCAGCCCTAAAAATATTTTCCATGATTTCTATTAAAATAGCCTACAGTGGTGACGAGGCCTCGCCCAAGACCTCGTTGTAGTGTTATTTTAGGTCAAGTTTTGCTTGATCTGATTTTTAACGGGTAAACTCATCTAGAATCTTTGAAACTCTGTATATATCCTCTTTAGGTCATTTTAATCATTATTCAAGTCTAGAAAATCATAGAGGAGAGAAGAAACATCTCATTGTAAGGTTTTATTAGTTTTGTAAGATTTTAATCATTAAATCTATACTACATGAAATTTGATTGTTTGTAATCTATTTAGGAGTAGCTAAACTCATAGTATCTAGGGTTGTGGATAAGACATGAAAGTTGATGTTTGATTGTCGTATTTTTTGATTTTGATTTCCATTATTCAGTTATTTATATTCTCTTGATCTTAAATATTTAGTAGCTTGATCACCTATCAAACATTATTTGTGGTGCATAAATTGGACTAGAATTAAGGAATTTAAGTACCCAATAAGGAAGGTAGGGCTTAACTATGAAATCTATAGGGAAGGGGTAACTAATATTTCTAACTAATGTGGATAGAAATATACCTTTTAGCCTTGCCTAGTTGATAAGAAAGATAAATCACATGAATTTAACTATCGACCAATGACCATCAGACAATTTCCATTTGGAATAGTTGCATAGACTAAGAGTTATTGGGAAAATGCTCAATATGATTAAAATAAACCCATAACTAGTGACTTAGGAAAGCAACTAGACATTTGATTTGAAATCAACTAAAGTTTTGAAATACCACAAACTTGGATCCTCTCTCCAATATGAATTTGAATTACTAATAGATGACTTATCACCAAATTATTTTTATTTATATTCAAATACCAAAATCACTCTATTGTTGTTACCTGCTGAATAGCTAATATAATAGTTCAAGATGGATAATTAATTCGTCAAGTCCATTAGGTATTGTATCTGGACTTACATTATGTATTACTTGTATGGCTGCGTACACTTACATGTGTGTTTGGTTGCAACAAATGAAAATATCCCTTTTTGGATTTATTAAGGGAGAAAGCTTTCTTCAAGTGTTTATGACAGTTACTTTTGTTTGATTTACATGTATTTTAATGCTTTCTTACTTGTGCCCATTGATTTTATTAGCTTTTTTTCAAGTTCTTTTTGTGATTATTAACTGATCATCCCTCAACCTTTTAACTACATAACCTCATTCACACATTCCCTAATTTTAAAAAAAAGGAAACCTTGTTTATCTTCCCTATAGGGACATCATACTGGAGGGATTTTTCCTTTTTTGGGAGGCATTTTATTTCTTCGAGCTGAGTTGAAAAACATTGGGTTGACTAAGGATTTATACATGTCGCGACCGCCTTATTGGTTTTCTTAATGGTGCAGCCTTTACGATCATTTTTATTAAACCAATATATGGTATTCCTTTATCTATTTCAAGATGTGAGTCCTTGATCCTCATTTCTCAAGGAGAATCCCTTAGTAGAACTTTGAAATTGTGTTGTGTTGTTAATTTGGGATGCCTCCAGATTACTTAGAGCATATAACCTTGGGAAAGACATGCCTCTCTCTCACCGTTTATTAGGTTAGAATCTTTATTTCCTTTAGGGACAGGAAGCTTTTCTTGATACTGATGAATTTCTTATGACTATCACAGTCCCTAGCGTCTTAATCAGCTTTGTAGGCATTCAAGTACTCTCACATAAGTCCTTGTTTGGGGAGGGGGACTTTTGAAGCAATGGGGCTCTAGGCCCTAAGCTTGGGAACAAACCCCTTTTTCACTGATTTAAAATTGATTTTGACATTTTTGTCAAATGAATAGAAGAATGTTCTTGTAAATGAATTATTTCATACACATATTTTGAATCGAATTTTATGGTAGTACTCGGGGTATTCATTTTTTACATATCGTCAAAAGAGATAAGCTGACATTGATTAAATGCCCAAGAACCTTTCTATGCTGCCTCGCTAAAAACCTTGCAAGGAAAACCCATTTGTAGGACAAAGGCTGGTCGAAGGGAAAAAAACTATAGGCTAAGTTCTTTCGAGGTCTCATAGCTTCTTCTAATCTCTACATTCTCATTTATTGTATTTAAAAGTTGGCTATTTGTTCTCTTTTTGGTGCACACGACTTTATTCTTTATGAGCAAAATGCCCTATTGTCTGAGGTCTAGATTGGTTTTCCCTACAAAAGGTTTTGGGAGCATAAGAGAAAGAAAGTTAAGGTATAGAAAAAATAAAAGTGACTTAAAATATATATGGGGCTTGATTCAATGGTTGCAACACTCAGTTTATGGTTTTGCAAAAGTGTTCAAAGTTATATGGTGTTTGTTTGCCCTCAAAATTTTTACTGTAGTCGCCTTTGGATTGACTGCTCAAGAATTCCTTTAGGTTCCCCTTCTTTGGAAGGTCGGTAAAGGGTTGGGAGTGGATTGCTTCTCAACTCAGGAAACTGTTCCCTGATGAACACAACAAACAGAGAATCTAAAGTACAAGCAGTAAAAATACGTGGAAAGATAAATGGAAAGACATAAGAGTTTTACATGGAAACTCCTTGATCAAGGGAGAAACACCATGACCTACCTCTAGGACTTCTAAAGCTCCACTATATCCAAGAAAACTCTTTAATATAGACTCTACTCTTGAGGATCAAACTCTTAATCCTCACTTTCCTAGTAATAACTCTATTACAAGAAATCTTCTAATAGTAACTTTACTCTACTACCTCCAGCTAACTCTAGCTTGAACAATCACATAGCTCTAGATGATTACAACAAGAACGTTTGCACCTCAACACCTACTACAATCATAAGCTAATATAGGTAGACTTTTAAGAACAAAATTACAAAGACTCAACTACAACAACAAAGAGATAAAAATACAACTCTATGAGCAATCAATTCCTTATTACGACAGTAGTCTTTGATGTGTACTTCAGAGAGATATTTAATTGTGAGAATATGAAAGTGCTGGTTTTCTTGTTGAGGAAGATGAGCATTATATTTTGTGACATACTAAAACCTAGAAGTAATCTCATTAGTTAAGGAAAAAAGGTGGAAGACAGTTTTTCACCAACTTTTGTACTATATGTCAGCTGGACTGTTGACTGTGATGGTGACCAGTGAGCCCAACCTGTTCCCAAATGTGTAGAGGCCTTTGTCATAATAACAAGGGCTCTAGGGAATAGATCCCAAACTATGAATTTGTCAATCATCAAAACTATGGACTTAACAATTCCCCCTTTTTTATGATGACAAACCCATGCAATCAGATTAGCATGCTTAACATCTTTAATCAATTGCTTCACAACACAGCCTATACCTCTATAACAAGACCACATACCAGACCAGTTTTTCCAACCAATTCCCCCTATCACTGACGCCTATAAGAATATATGCATCTATCACCTTATCCCCCCTAAATGAGAGAACCCCTGAACCCCTGACCAGACTACACGCAACCCCACAACATAACTTTTAACCACATATACATACCATATAAACATTTCCCTCTTTTAGCATCATCAAAGAGGCTAGGTAAGAAACCAATTACAGATGGAACATCTGACCTGGAGAGCTTTCTACCAAATCATAGCTATAACAAAAAAATAAGAGTCAAAAACAATTAGCTAGGTCTCATCAATCCCAACCTAAATTTGTTCTTCTCAAAAGGTTCTCTTCCAAGAGCTTTGATAAAGATGCCAATAAATCTGAGCATTAGTTCTATATAAAACCATCTTGATCAACCCCATTTCAATATTATCTCTCAAGAAGTGGTGCCTAACATTAATATGCTTTGATATTTTGTGCTGACCAGATTCTTTGCCATATTGACCGTACTAGTGTTGTCACAGTATAATGGAACACAATCTGAGAGGATGTCAAAGTCTTTAAAATGTTTTTTGATCCATAAAAGTTGGGTAAAACATGATGCAACAATAATACATTCAGCTTTTTGCTTATTGGTACCCCATGAAATCAGAGATGATCCTAGAAAGTGAGACATTCCTAAAGTAATTTTTCTATCCACTAAGAACCCAACATAGCCAACATCAGCAAAACCAGTCAGATCAAAATAGTCGCCAGTAGGATAAAAGAGAACCAGATTAGGAGTCTCTTTGAGATATCTTAAGATTCTCTTGGATGCCTTTAAATGAGATTCCTTAGGACTTGCTTGGAACCTAGCACACATTCAAACACTGAAAACACTATCAAGTCTACTAGTAGTTAGGTAGAGAAGAGAGCCAGTGATCCCTCTATACATAGTTTCATTCACAGAAGGACCAGTCTCATCCAGGTCCAGTTTGGAAGAAGTGCCTATAGGAGTATTAATAGGCTTTGCATCATCCATAAGAAACCTTTTAAGCAGTTCTTAAATATACTTTTATTGTCATATAATGGTTCTAGAAGCCCCCTATTTAATTTGTAAGGCAAGAAAGAAGTTTAGTCATCTTATCATGCTCATCTCAAATTCACTACTCATTCATCTGGCAAACTCATCATAAAGGGAGCTGGTGGTGGCGCCAAATATGATATCATCCACATAGACTTGAACAGTAAGCAGATTCCTTCCTCTAACTTTTATAATAGTGTATTGTCAATTTATCCTCTTTTGAACCCATTATCAAGTAAAAACTTAGACAATCTCTCATACCAAGCCTGGGAAGCTTGTTTCAAACCATAAAGGGCTTTGTCTAATTTAAACACATGATTTGCTAGCTCAATATTCTAAAACCCTAGAGGTTGCTTGACAAACACCTCTTCTCTGGGAAGACCATTTAAGAAGGCACTCTTTACATCCATCTAGAATAGTTTAAACTCCATGTAAGAAACAAAGGCAATAAGGATGCAAATTGCCTCCATTCTTGCCACAGGAGCAAAAATCTCATCATAATCTATGCCTTCTTCTTAATTATAGCTTTGCACAACCAACCTAGCCTTATTCCTATGGTATTCCCATGGTCATCAGTCTTGTTCCTATAGGCCCACCTGGTGCCTATGATAGTTTTGTAAGAAGGATTTGGAACCAAATGATAGACCTTGCTTCTTTTAAACTGGTGGATCTTTTCTTGCATAGTATTGATCTAATCTGTATCCTTTAGTATTTTCTTTTAATTCTTGGGTTTAATTTATGACAAGAATATAGAGAAGGCATAAAGACTATTGGATCTATTTCTTATTTGCACACCTGAGCTCAGAGGAGACATGAGGTTATCAAGGGATGGGAGGATTGATGCTTCTTTCTGGATTGAGAGGAATGATTTTACTAGAGCTTGAGTCAGTTCCCATTGGGGTATCACTTGCAGCAATCTGGTCATTTCTTTCACCAAGGGGGATTGCAAAATATGAAAAAGTGGTTTCATTCTACAAATCTCCTGAATCTCTATCTTCTGTTTTTTATTTTGGACCTTGGGACACAATATCATTATTTCCCTCATGAGACCTTTCTGGAACACTTAAGGGATTTCTTGATTCATCATCATTTGGTGGTTGCCCTTGCTAATATTTTCTGGTTCATCAAATATGACATGATACTCTTCTACACAATATGTCCTCTTGTTATAGATCCTATAAACTTTGCTGGTAGAAGAGTAACTAACGAATATTCTAGCATCACTTCTTGGATCAAACTTTCCAAGATCCTCCTTACTATTATTCAGGACAAAACACTTACAACTAAAAGGTTTGAAATAGCTTATCTTGGTCTTTCTTTTGGTTAGAAGTTCATAAGGGGTCTTGTGTAGGATAAATCTCATAAGACACTTGTTAGTCATATAATATGCATTATTGATGGCTTCTGCCCAAAAGTTATGAGCAACTCCATAATTTATTAGCGTGGTTCTTCTAATATTGATAAGAGTTCTATTTTTTCTCTCCACAATACCAATTTGCTGAGGTGTTCTAGGAGCTAAAAAATTGTGACTAATTCCCAGGTCAGAGCAGAACTGGTTGAACTTGGCATTCTCAAACTCTGTACCACGATCTGACCTGATTGCGGCAATCTTCTCATCAAACTTTACTTGAACTTGCTTTGCAAAAGCCTCAAACACATAAGCGTTCTCATCCTTTGACTTTAATAAGAAACTAAAGGGATTCTAAGTGAAGATTTTAGGTTTAAAAAGACATCCTTGCATTTTTTCAGTTGGATATAATTTATCCCAAAACTATGTAAATCTCAAATCAAGCGCATACACAGTAAAGAAACAAAGATAAAATAAAATGGACAAGTTTTGTAATGGAATTTCTTTGAGTTCCTTTAATTTTTAATCCTTGCAAAGATAAATTACAAGTTGTGATAATTATAATTGCAGCAGCTGTATAAGCTGCAATTCGAGTTCAAATTATTGTTACTACACGCTGTGAGGTATGTTACATTTAAAAATTTGTGTGATTTATATCATGTAACCTTTTATATAGTAGTAATACACCAACACACCACCACTTAATGGATGGATTCGAGTAAGCAGACTATTTTTTGCAGAGTAGCAATAACAGTTTTGGCCAATGTTGCTCCGAAGGTCCTTTAAAATAGTGTATTTTCGACGAATTTGATACGAGTACGTTAACATTTTTGGAGATTCCCACAAAACATAGATTTTGAGAATATCTAGATCTAAATAGCTATCTAATCCATAAGTGGCAATCAAAAGCATGATTTTCACTAAGTTGCAGTTTATAAAAAGTTAATGTAATGTAAATGACCTTTGATTTTCACTAATAAGATTTTCTAAATCTTAAGATTCCTTAGTCAAAAGTGGTAAGATTAGTATACTCTTACATATCATATCAGAAAAAGCTAGTATTAGTCAAGGCGCAATTGAATTCTTATTTGGGCAAGTCCATTTCAATCAATTATTAAGCTAGTGAAGTGAGCATCATATTTCTTGCAACCTCATTGCCTCTTCATGTTGAGCTATAAAAAATTCAAGGGTGTAAAAAAAATTAGTATTAAAACCAGGCAGCTAATTCTTTAAATCAGAACATTAACGTTGGTTAAACACATTTATTTTGCAATATGAAGATGAAAAAGCAGGAATTTTTTTTCCAAAGCTATAATCTCTTACTTAGCTGTTGCGCTCTTCCCAAATCAACCATTTATTCATAATCATTTTGATAATAGACCTTAGTGAATACATAAAAAATTCTTTTACATAAATTTTTATCCAATTTATAACAGTTGGATATTATTATAAAGATCATTGAAAATACAACCACAATTATAAAGAACAGAAGTATGTAATTGCCCTTCGAATTTGCATCAACAAAGACTCAAAATAAAGAAATTTCTTATTGTCCAAAAGAAAACCCTATAAATCCAATAATCTACTTCTATTCTGCTGATACCACTATCAATAGACAATTATTTACAATCATTAACAAATAAGACTCAATATAGTTAGAGAGAAGAATCGAAGAGTGCAGTTATCTTCTACAAGACTTCTTTCATTAGAAATTATCAAGATGGATTGAAATTCAAAGAAAAATCCAAAAAGGAAAAGATGTTAACTCAAATCGGGTAGAACAACATTACACGAGAGAAGAAGCAGATGAGCGGTAGATTGATAGCTAATTACACTAATTTTTCTAAAGAGATATGTCTTTCTAGATTTAATCTATGGTGTTGTACTTGAATTGTGCTACGTGTTAAGTTATTGAAAATTTAATCAGGAATCATTTATTATTTAGTGAAGTAGAACAACATCACATGCAAAGATGAAGCAGATGAGCGGTAGATTGATAGCTAATTATATCGACTTTTCTAAAGAGATATGTCTTTCTAGATTTAATCTATGGTGTTGTATTCGAATTGTGCTACGTGTTAATTTTTGACAATTTAGTCATGACTCATTTATTATCAGTGAATAAAAGGCTAAAATATTCTTAAGCCTTTCTTTAAATGACTTTCGACGGACATATCGAAACCCTCATTTATAATATATAGAATAGAAATATATTAGGAGACTCACTTCACCATGTTAGCTTAGTGGAAAAATATTTTAAAATAAGGATAATTAAGTTATTTAAACTCATTAGTTGGACATATATTCTTCGCTATTTCTGAGAAAAAATATTTTTTTTGCTTTGCTATTTGGACTTCAACAACAACTTAAAAAATATTTATCCTTCATTACAAAAATAACAAATTATACCCTATATTGACATCTATATTTAAATGTCAACTGTGATAAGGCCTTTAAATTTTTCCTCATTCTTTTGTCTTTTTTATCAAACTATTTAAATTTAATATAATTAAATAATTTTTAAAAATAATAATTCATATTAGTTAATTTTAATCAAATATTAAAATTAATAACTGTTAGATTTACTTTTATACGGCTCTTTTTAATTATTTAGTTTAGTTATTTTATTCTAATATTAATATTATAATTATGTAAATTCATAAATGTAATATCCCATGTTAAATAAAATAAAGAAAGGAAAGTGGACCAAGCCCATCCTCTAAGTAGAAAAGGAAAAGGAATTGACAATGCTCATTTACTCGACCCAAACCCAATTAAGAAAAGGATTTCAATCCTTTCTTTACTTAATAAGCAAATTCAAATAGGAATGGGAAAACAATATAATTATATATTTCAGAGGGCTTTGCCCATTCCCTGTAAGTGTGCCCTTTTTAGCAAAAGCAATAACAGTTGTGTTTATAGCATCAAAAATTAAAAAAAAAAAAAGAATTAGCTTGTTTAATTGAAGAAGATTAAATTAGGGAAGAAGAGGAAAAGTAGGATTGTTCGGAGATATCTATCGGGTTTAAGGTAAATTCTTTTCTATATTCTTATCATGATTTTTATAAGTCTAGGTAAATTATTTTGGGTATTGAAATTAAGTTGCTAAAGATAAGAATTTTGGGCAATAAGGTGTTGTTTTGGGATACAAAGTTTGATGAATTGGAAGTTACCATGAAACCTTGAAGGTTGGATAGTCTAATTTTACCATGAATTAGCCTAAAATAAGAGATTTAATACGAGAATGGATATGATGTGATTATAGGTTTGATCTAAGAAAGCGATACGAATCATTTGAGGTGACAAATTGGTATTTCGACAAGAGTACTGTGAGTAGTAACCTTACCATGAATTGTGTTTGTTAACTTTGAATATTTTATACTTGATTTTGATGAAATAATGAGTTACGAAATGCTTTGAAATTGCATGTGGAAAAAGTCCTTTGCTTGATATGATATTGAAATTGTTATTTGAGATATGATATTATTACTGTGAATATTCTTCACTTACATGAGAAATATGTATTTTGACATGTGTTTTTATTCAAGTTCACATGTAACATGATTTGATATGAACTTTAAATTATATGTACTATTCTGAAAAATACTTTCATATGAATATCCTATTGTTTACAAAGTATAAATGGGAGTAGACCTTGATTGAATTCCGTAGATAATGGCGGGATTGTTAGACCTGGTGGACCTTGTATTTACTGATGATTGTTAAATCCATCACTAGTGGGAAGGTTGAACTAGCATACTGATATGATATTTGACTCCTTTACGAGGAGTCCACTGTTATGGGCTATTCTTGATAAAGAAAAATGTCACACTATTACATGATTCATTCTTGAAAACCTCCTAAATATGTAATATTTGATATGATACGATGCTTTTTGAGTTTATTACTGAACTATTGGTTTACTTGGCTTAAATGAAACAATTATATTGTTTATTGTTACTGTTTTTTGAAAGAGCATTATTTCATGATATTTTATGACTAGTCCCCATTAAAATGGTTGTGGTTAAGTGTTATTACTCACTGAGCTAGCATCTCACTCCTTGCTATTATTTTTCAGAGAACGCAGGTGACGGCGAGGATTACGTTAGCTAGAGAGCTCGAGGTAGCATTTTCCTGGTGAGCCCCGTATTTGTTCGCGGGGGCAGGAGTTTATTTATTTGTTATGTTCTGTTTCTTGCAAACTCTTAGAGTCGCTCCATAGTCATGTCTTTAGAGCTTGAGTATTCTTTCATTATTTTGGATTTGTGGAGTATTTGACTTTCTCTTATTTTTGGAGATAGATTTCCTATTGTTAGTTGGTGGTATTAGTGAATTGTTGATGATCTATGGTGAATTGCGTTGGTGTTTGTGTGGTGGTTGTGTTGTTGGGTTGTTTTATTGTTGAATTGAGACAGTGAATTTTCTTGTTAAACCCCAAAATAGAGAAAACTCTGTTCGATTTTCTGAAGAAATCTGACGAGGCTTGCTTTGGAGTCTTGAAATCCTTAGCGCCGGTCATGATCCTATTTCAGATCGTGACAATAAAATACTAATTATCATATTTAGATTTTCAAATTATATTTGAAAAAGTAATTTAGTAAAATGTATAAATATTTTTTTCAAATATGTGTCAAGTCAATAAGAACCAAGTAAAAAGAAATTGAAATAAAAGTCAAATCAATGTAAACACCTAATAATATTTTAACTTCGTGAGGTATAAACATAATTTATTGTTAAATAACATGTAATAATTCACTATTCTTTTATATGTAAAAGGAGTCTCTCCACTATTTGGTTAGGCATACTACTTCTATGAATTATTATTATTATTATTATTATTATTATTATTATTATTATTATTATATATCTTAGCAAACATAGACTCCTAATTACCTTATTTAACCTAAGTTTCAATTAATTACAATTCATAACCCCCTCTTGCCTATTAATTATTTCGAATTATAATTCATAGCATCTCTCATGTATTTTCTCTCTTTTTTTTATTTTCTATTATTCTCCTATTTTTCCTTTTTCAGTTTTTTTTTCTTCATTTTTTCTTTTTCTTTTTTATTTTATTTTCTCTTTCTTTTTTATTTTTCACTTTTTTCATTTTCATTTTTTCTCCTTTATTTTT
This sequence comes from Capsicum annuum, assembly GCF_002878395.1. NCBI lineage: Eukaryota > Viridiplantae > Streptophyta > Magnoliopsida > Solanales > Solanaceae > Capsicum > Capsicum annuum. The sequence goes on from NC_061120.1 coordinate 62,511,355, forward strand.
CTTTTTTTGGGTATTTTTTCTCTATTTTCGATTACTCTCCTATTTTTTGTATTTTTCTCCTTCCTTTTCTCTCATTTTTTCTTCTTCTTTTTTTCTTTGTTTTTTCCTTTTTATTTTTCTTCTTCTTTTCATTTGTGTGAACTAGCAAACATAAATACAAGTGCGAACTATAAAATTCAAATATAAATGCAAATTATAACATACAAATACAAGTGCGAACTATAAAATACAAATATAAATGCGAACTATAACATATATTACAAGTGCAAACTATCATTTGTATTTTTAATTATTGAAAAAGAACGATTGATTTTCTTTCTACGAATACTTGTTTGTATTTATTGATACGAGTTGTATATACAAATAAATAAAATTTAATTTTTTATACAAATACAATATATACAAATACATATTGTATTTGTATTTGTAAAATCATTTATTTCATTTATTTGTAATTGTATTTGTATCAAGTGATATTTGTTTATTTACAGATATGAATGATAATTTTAATATACAAATACAAAATGGTACATTTCTATCAAATGATACATTACATGTTTATATATTTTAGAATCAAGAAAATACAATTAATGCATTTATTTGTTTGTATACAAATAATAAATTATACATAGACACGGCTAAATATAATATGCAATTAACTTACAAATACAAATACAAAATAATTTTTTAAAAATAAAAAGGTATCGACGAAAATAGAATACAAATACAAGTATAATCCAAATATAATCTAAATATACAAACACAATAAAACTATAATATAAACATAATCCAATATAATATGCAGTCAATTATAAAATACAAATACAAAACAGTTCTTTAAAATATAAGCGTAAATTATATAAAATATAAATGATGGTGAAAACTAACAAATACAAATACAAGTGCGAAATATAAAATACAAATCCAAATGCGAACTATAAAATATAAATACACGCGTGAACTTTAAAATACAAATACAAATACAGTTGTATCAATGAATGCAAAAATATAAATGACGATGTGACTACAAATATGATAAATAATTGTGGTATTTACGTTATCATCCATGATTGTGTTCGACTAGTCATATTTTTTGAAAATATAAAAAATATAAAATAGAACAAAAAAACAATAAACAAAATAAGTATAAAAAGAAAACAAAAAAAAAATCAAGAAGAAAAGAAAAGAAGAAAGAGAAATAGAAGTTAGAGATTAAAAAAATATTTTAAAAAAATGAAAAAAATAAAAATAGGAAAAAGAAGAAGAAAAAATGGAGAAAACACAAAAAGATACTAAAAAAATGAAAAAAATAATAATAATGGTAGTGTTTTTTTTGTGAGACTAAATATGTAGTGTATTTATGTTTTTGATAAATACAAACCAATAAAAGTGAATACCGGAACTATAAATGGTAATTATGTAAAATGTGGTTATGGATGGGGTTTTATAGCAAAGTGCCACTATTTCTAAAAGATCCCCATTTTCTTTCAGAAATAGCGGCACTTTGCTATAAAACCCCTCTTGCATAGCCACATTTTACATAATTATCATTTATAGTCGTTGTATTTACTTTTGCTTAGTGGCCCATATTCATTAAAAAACATAAATACACTACATATTTAGTCTTGCCAAAAGCACAATCATTTTTATTTTTTTCATTTTTAATTTTTTTTTTTTGTGTTTTTCCCGTTTTTTCTTCTTCTTTTTTTCTTTTTTTCTTTTTTTTCATTTCTTTCTTTTTGTCTTTTTTTCTTTTTTTAATCTCTAACTTCTATTTCTCTTTCTTCTTTGATTTTTTTTGTTTTCTTTTTTATACTTATTTTCTTTATCGTTGTTTTATTCTATTTTATATTTTTTGTATTTTCGAAAAATATGACTAGCCGAGCACAATCATGGATGATAACGTAATACCACAATTATTTATTGTATTTGTAGTCGCACCATCATTTATATTTTTGTATTCATTGATACAACTGTATTTGTATTTGTATTTTAAAGTTCGCGCTTGTATTTATATTTTATAGTTCGCATTTGTATTTGTATTTTATAGTTTGCGCTTATATTTGTATTTGTTAGTTTGTACCATCATTTATATTTTATATAATTCGCACTTGTATTTAAAAAAACTATTTTGTATTTGTATTTTATAATTGAATGCATATTATATTGGATTATATTTATATTAGGGTTTTATTGTATTTGTATATTTAGATTATATTTGGATTATACTTGTATTTGTATTCTATTTTCGTTGATACCTTTTTATTTTTAAAGAATTATTTTGTATTTGTAAGTTGATTGCATAGAGTATTTAGCTGTGTCTATGTATAACTTATTATTTGTATTTGTATACACATAATTAAATGCATTAATTATATTTTCTTGATTCTAAAATATATAAATATGTAATGTATCAATTGATACTAATGTATCATTTTGTATTTGTATATTAAAATTATCATTAATATTTATAAATAAACAAATAACACTTGATACAAATACAATTACAAATAAATGAAACAAATGATTTTACAAGTACAATATGTATTTGTATAAATTGAATTTGTATAAAAAAATAAATTTTATTTATTTGTATCAATAAATATAACTCGTATCAATAAATACAAATAAGTATTCGTCGAAAGAAAATCAATCATTCCTTTTCAATAATTAAAAAATACAAATGATAGTTCGCGCTTGTATTTATATGTTATAGTTCGCATTTATATTTGTATTTGTAGTTCACACTTGTATTTGTATGTTATAATTTGTATTTATATTTGTATTTTATAATTCACATTTGTATTTGTGTTTGCTAGTTCACACAAATGAAAAGAAGGAGAAAAAAATAAAAAGAAGAAAAAGAAAGAAAAAGAAAAAATGAGAGAAAAAGAAGGAGAAAAAATATATATATAAAAAAAAGGAGAGTAATAGAAAATAGAGAAAAAATACAAAAAAAAAAAAAAAAAAAAAAAAAAAAGAAAATGAAAAAAGTGAAAAAAGAGAAAAGAAAGAGAAAACAACAAAGAAAAGGAAAAGAAACAATGAAGGAAAAAAAAAGGGAAAAAAAAGAATAATAGAAAATAGAAAAAGAGAGAAAATACATGAGAGGAGTTATGAATTGATATTAGGAATAATTAATAGATAAGATGGGGTAATGAATTATAATTAATTAAAACTTAGGCTAAATAAGATAATTAGGAGTCTATGTTTGCTAAGATATATAGTTACCCCTACGAAAATTTATTAATAAATTCACTTTTCATAATATTATGCCTGTGCTAGCACCTAATCTTCCACGCTAGTTAGTATGTATTATGTAAGCGTTGGATCCTACCAATCTTTGTCTCTTTATTTATTTATAAAAAAAATTGTTTGTGGCGTAAAATGGCTGGAGAAGACAAATAAAAACAATGTGAAGGATTTTTATTTTAGTTTTCTTATTATTATCTTCTTTAATAAAGGCACTTCTAAGAAAATTTCAATTTCTATAAGTAATATTTTGGCTACTTTTGGAAACATTAGTATCAACACTGGAACAACTTCTATGAATGTTCTACCTTACCTTATAATAATATATATCTTTTAAATCAAAACAAAAAAAAAAGGCTGATAATTCATCATTTATTAAGAATTTTTTTTTTGCAGGGCCATTTGTAATTGACTTGTTTGTTGTATCAAATAATTACTTAATCAATATAAAATTTATATGGAATGTAATCAAGGGAAAATAGTTGTTTGGGCCACAGGTGACAAAAGAGTTTTAAAATGAGGTGTAGGTGACACAAGTCTTAATATTTGAGTAGAGGTGACAATTACGTAATTATGGTTTAAGAAAGTTTTGAAAATTTCAAAATAACCCACAAGTTTTTAAATTTATACTTTGATCCAAATGTTAGTTAATATATAACGGGGAACGAAGGAAAAAAAGACGCATTTTTCTCTCTACTTATCCGTTGTTATTTTCTCTCTCTTTGCGATATTTGTTGTTCATTGTTGCTGTTGCTTTATTCATCATCTTCTAATTCATTATCATCATCTTATACTTCATTATCATCTTCATATTCTTCTTGTTGACCATTGTTGTTCTTGTTGTTGTTGTTGTTACCCCAACTGCTGCTCTTTGACCAAATTCTTATGTTAAATTTTATTTCGTAAATCACTTTCAACTTTGGAATTTACTTGAGAGGAGACTTTGGTAAGTCAGATTATGTTTTTTAGTTGAATCTGTAGCTGCTAGTGTGTTGTTTTTTCAACAATGCTTGCACGCGAACATGAATGCAATACAAGAGCAATCAGTTTAAACAGATCCATTATCTACGGCAACAGATAAATGTTCTGTTGTAACAGTAGACTCATGTTGGATGGATTCATGTTTAAGGGTTTTAAGTGCCCGTAATATGAATCGAATAGATGGGTATTCTGTTACACCAGATTAGTAATTTGTTTCAACAGATAAATAATCTGTTTCATCAAATTACTAATATGTTTCGAAAAAAAAATCAGATACAGCTCCTGTTACACACAAAACCTAACAGATAACTCATATGTTCTTGCTATTGATACTGGAATCAAATTATTCCTTAATTGTAGACATGTCATTCATTAAGAAATAGAAATAGACAGCATAAAAATTAAATAAGAAATAAAAAGTCAAGTGCATCAAATATAATTTTTTATAAAACAAACAAAAAAAATACATAGATAACAGAAAAAAAAAGCTTAATTATTATTATCATCATTACTATTTGTATGGCCAGCCGGCGAATCTTCAAAGGGCAGCAATAGCGCCCTCCGCAACCTGCGGATCTCCCGCAACATCCTTACTCTGATGGCGGCCAACTCCCAATGCAGGTCATGAACCTCCTTCTGCGGTTCCCTCATGGCGTCTTGTAAAATAGCGACATCCCACAAGGATAAGCCATATCTAAAAAATGCATAAGTTGACAAAACGCACACGTAAACACAAAAGTAAAGAAAAGAAAGAATTCGAATGTAATGTAATACGTATATTTACACAAAAATCAAGAAAAAAACTTACCAGAGACAGGAACAAGCTATCAAGTCCTTGAAGAGAAAGTAGTTGAAAGTGTAACAAGAGCAAGGAATAAATAGTGTATAGTAGAACGAACGATTGAGTAAGGAGGGACCTATTTATAGAGGATTGAACTTGAATGAGTTAGGCAAAAAATCGTAATTGTTCACCTCCATTTATTAATGATATTCTTGATTACTGTAAAAAGTTATGGCTTAATTAAATTAATCAATATTATGATAAGTCATGACTTTTCAGCTTTATTATTATTAATAATTAGTTCATTATAGGAACCATTTTTTTTACACTGTTTTGGACAATAAATAAATCATCTGTTACAACAAATATATCATGATTTGCAACAAATAGATAACCTATTGCATCAGATAATATATCTGTTGTAACATATAATATATATATATATTTTTAAAAAATAAATTATCTTCATGACATCCAAATTTTCTAACTTTTCAATTATATAAATTAATAAAGCAAATTTAAAGGCACAACTATTCACCTCCATTTATTAATGACATTCTTGATTACTATAAGAAGTTATGACTTAATTAAATTAAATAATATTATGATAAGTCATAACTTTTCAGATTTATTATTAAAATAATTAATTTTTTACAGGAATCATTTTTTATTTACAATGATTCGGACAACAGATTATATACCTGTTGCATCAGATAAATCAGTTGTTATAAAAGATATATCATCCGTTGCAACAAATAGATAACCTGTTACATAAGATAACATGTCTGTTACAATATATAATATATATTTTTTTAAAAAATATATTATCTTCATGACATCCAAATTTTCTGACTTTTTAATTATATAAATTAATAAAGCAGATTTAAAGGTACAACTATTCACCTCCATTTATTAATGACATTCTTGATTACTGTAAAAAGTTATGACTTAATTAAATTAATCAATATTATGATAAGTTATGACTTTTCAGCTTTATTATTATAAATAATTAGTTCTTTCCAGGATCCATTTTTTTACACTGAATTGGACAACAAATAATATATCTGTTACATCAGATAAATCATCTGTTACAACAGATATATCATGATTTGCAATAAATAGATAACCTGTTGCATCAGATAATATATCTGTTGTAACATATAATATATATATATATATATATATATATATATATATATATATATATTATATGTTACA